>NC_140590.1:1755051747-1755247747 GCF_964204655.1 Triturus cristatus | reverse complement strand
TGTCCCCAACAAGTCCTTCCTTAAGTTATTCCAATGTCATTGTCGACACTGGAGTCTAGCACTGACGTCAGAACTGGTTTCACGTGGAATCAAACACTGCGCTAGAATGAGGGGCAAAGGCACAAAGGTCACCTTTTGTGTTTCTGTGCGTTTTGGGAGGTTTGACCATGTGTCTTGGATTTGCCGGGACAGTCCCGGGTTTTCACCAGCTGTCCTGCCAGATTTCAGGAAATTTAGGTAATGTCCCGGTTTTTAGAGAGGGTCGACTGAAAACGGTGGATGGTGCCTTTTTAGGTTTTACAAAGCAGGGATAGTTGCCAGCTGTTAGAAGAAAGCGGTTTAATTAACAGACATGATACTGGCTTTAAAAAATGCATTTTAATTATGTTCTTATTGCCTCTTCTGTAATTCTATGCAGATGAGCGATGTCATTCTGTGCGCTCAGTTAAAGTAAAATTGTAGTCCTTCTATTTTACTGAAATGTTGCGGTTTTTGGCTTGAAAGTTCTGGTCACCCTAGTTTTGGGGTACACAAGAAGAGTCTCGTGCCAGAGGAATCACACTTCTTGAATACTCAGCTACAACGGGCTTCGAGCTCCTTGCTGCATAGTCAGGCCTGCCATCGGCATTCACACAGCATCAGGGCGCAGCACTTTAAATCACTAGCTCCTTGTGCAAAGTTTGAGGGACACTTTGCACGCTTTGGTGAACAGGACCCCTTTAATCCAGATTGTTTCGAGCTTATTTGCCTTTTGTTGTTAGTGGTTCATAGGATACAACAGAAGCAATAAAGCCGTATAAAAATGACACGGTCTGGCTCCACGTTTACCTCTGTGCGTCTCCTCGCGCAGCGCCTTGACACTCTTTCGGAGCCTTTACTGCGCTTGAAAAATACGCAAAATGATATGAGAGGTCTTTAAAGTTAACAACCAACAAAGGCCTGAGGCTGATGCACACATCCCTTGTTAAAACTGCCCCCTTTGCCTGCCTACGTAATATCCCACCCACTCGAAAACAAGCTCTTGCGCATTACAGACGCTTGTTTACCTAGCGCTTAAAAAACAATGAGTTGTTCATTGTAACTTAGCTGAAGACACACCTCTTCAGCAAAAACATCGAAGTGGATGCCTGCTTGTGCCCCGGGGGAATGAAATCAAAAAAAAAAAGCACACGCGAAGCGTCACTTTAGTTGCTATAGCAACAAAATGGCATGGGACTGTCCACAGTCCCTACGGACATGCGCATGCTGTTTGCTATGGACACATGGCAAGAGCAGCCATGTTTATCCTTGTCATGCATGGAGCAGTGAGCACTGACACAAGCATGAATTAAAAAAAGAGTTCCCCACATAACAATAACGCTGTGTAAGCATAACGAAAATGTTTTAGTCGGTGCTGCACTGAGGAAAAAAATCGTAAGTAAGGTTCACTACCTAAACCAATTACGGCCAGCAAAGAAGACCTAAACTGCATTTAACAAATGGTGAGCAGCAGGTGGAAGCAACTTTGTTTTACCCAATACTATAGGTCTTGCCAACACAGCATGCACCCTGCCTAGGCCCTGCCTAGGCTCGACCTAAAAAAACAGTATACAAGTGCACGTGCCTGGGAATGGGAGCCTGGAAGGCTGGTCACTGGACAGAGATTAGACAGATCTGTATGTACTTACTGATGGTTAATACGAGTGGCACGTGGCCTTCCAGGGAACAGGTCTCAGTCTAGTTAGCCTCTAGCCCTTCATCGGTAGGGTGACCAGAATTTTAAAGTAAAAAACACAGGACATTTCACAAAAATAGAAGGACTACAATTTTACTTCAAGCAAGTGCACAGAATGACAGCGTGGCCCTCAGCAGAGAATTACAGAACAGGCTGTTAGAAAATACATAGAATGCAATTTTTAAACCCAGTAGCTTGCCTGTTAATTAAATTGCTTTCTTGAAACAACTGCTAACTATCCCTGCTTTGTAAAATGTAAAAAAACACCTCCCGCCGCTTTCAGTCGACTCTCCTTAAAAACCTGGAGATGACCTAAATTTCTTGAAATCTGCTGGGACAGCTGGTGAAAAACCGGGACCGTCCAAAGGATGCCTGATCACCCTATTCATAGGTAACATTCAGCAGCAGAACTGCACAGCTACTTAATGGAGCAAGCATTGGCAAAGCCAATAGTTCTCACTTACACAAGCAATTGATTTTGGCAAGGATTTTTAGCCAGGCTGTACGACAGAGCGCCTGCTGTGCAGCAAGGCTAAAAATTATTTTAAACGTGCTATAAAAATGACCAGCACAGCTGGGGAAGGAAGCCAACAACGGAGAGCAGGCAGACGGTTGGGGCTGGGGAAGCAAGTTAACGGAGGGCAAGAGGGAGAAGCTGGTGACCCCAGCTGTCTCTGGAGGGTGGGCAGAATTGGGGCAGCAAGCTCACAAGAGAGTGAACAGGAGGGGATGGGGTAGCAAGTTGCTAATGGAGGATGGGGGAAGGGGCTGCGGAAGCAAGCTTACAATGACTGGCAGGCAAGAGAGAATAGGAAAGCAAGCTTACCATGGCAAACAGGCAGGAGGGTGGGGCTAGGGAAGCAAGCTTATAATGGCAGGCAGGCGGGAGGGGCTGGGGAAACAAGCTTACAATGGCAGGCAGGAGGGGCTGGTTAATAAACCTGAAAACGGAGGGCAGGAGAGAGTGGGATTATAGATTTATATTCACTGATAAAACCATAGGTTTCGGGGACGTTACAGTTAGTTGGACATTTCACTCGTACAAAACCATAGAAATTCCCCCGTCATAGTTAGTTGAACTAACTATAACTCGCGCCTCCGCCATGCACTGCTGATGACGTCACATATTACATCATTCATGACACGGTCAGTGACATCACTGATGACATCACTGATGACATGTCAAATTACATCACTGATGACATCATGCAGTGAATGTATGTTTGTATAAAGTTTAAATATGTATTATATATATGCCAAGGTGTACTGAAGAATGAGCGGGTGTATAAGTGTCTGGATGGAGGATTTAGTAGGTATGTGACTGACTGTTTAAGTGAGTGATTACATGTTTCTTACTGAATGCACCGGTTAATGACTGATACAGAAATTCACATAGTTTTGTTTGACAGTTGGTGTGTAAGCGGTTTCATGGGTTGGTGAGTAGCTAAATGAAGATATAAATGGGTTATTGGTTGGTTGTCTGAGTATCTGTGTGGGTGCCTGTGTGTGTGTGTGTGTGTGTGTGTGTGAGTGAGTGCATGGGAGGTGTGTGAGTCTGTGCATAGATGTTTGAGTGGTTGATTCACTGTGTGTACGGGTTCAAGAGTGCATGTGCAAACAGCTGAATTAGTGTGAGTGTGTGTATGGTGTGTTGGTGAGAGAATGGATGTCTGAATGTTACATGTCCAAGTAACTACATATATAAAAGGCTGTGTATGTGAAAGTTGAAGAATACAAATGTCTATACATGAGAGTCAGTGATTTTGAGAGTCGCTGCATGGATATGAGTGTGCTTGTATCAGTGATTGTAGAAAAGAGTAAGTATGGATTTGTTTCTGTTTGAATAACTGATGTGTGTGTATAACTGTTGTGACAAGGAGAGCCAAAGCGGCGACCCCAAGAACCCAGTAGACCCCGCAGCAAGCCCACCTTTACCACCTGACTGTAGGAATGTTTTCCTCTCCCCTCTGTCTCTCCAGCACACGAACGCTTGGAAGTCCGAGCCATGTACCCTGAACCAGGTGGACCAAAGCGGACAGTGTTACTTTAATTGGGCCGACGTATTGGCCGGCGCCGCCCCCACCAGTGACGTACACAGCAGGAGGAGTTCATATGCCGGAAGAGCAGAGACGGAAGGCGGAAGGAATCCCGAGGAGGAAGAAGGAGTAACGGAGAACCACCCGGACGAGAGACCAGAGAACGAGAGGAGTAAAGGAGGAAGCTACGGAGTTGACGCCCCACCAGATCCAGCGCCAGGAGGCCAACGACCCGGTGACCCGCCCCGCCACGTTTCTGGAGAAGTGTGGCACCAGCAGGTACGCGCTCGAATCTCTGCTTGGGGTTTTTCAAAAAAGCACTAAGAAGTTAACCATGCCTCACGGAACCCCCTCCCTCACTATCGTCACATAGCCATATTGTACATAGCACTGTGTGACTCCTCACTCCCTTGCCCTTGAAATCGTGTGAAGTGAACAAGTTACTGATCTCCGTGTCCCCTCTCTTTTGTTTTGGGGCCGTTTTCCCGAGAGTGGCCGGAGGGATCCTTTTCCCGGTGAGAGCAACACCCTGGAACAATCCGGTAGAAGATCCACCCGAAGAGCACGGACCCCTACAGATCCTACATCCGAGTTACCCTTGCCTTATTATCGTCCTGTCAGATACCTAAAGAAACTTGTTAAAACATTAAAACAAGAGCATCACCCCGACTCTGCCTCCGTGTTTCCCTCGCAACCGCGACAACTGTATAGGTCATTAAATGGAATTGTGATTGATTCTTTGCATAACTGAGTAGGTTTGTGAGTAAGTCTGGCTGAGTGGTGGTGTGTGAGTCTCTGTATACATGTATGAGTGCTTATGATAGTGTTGTATTGATGAATGACTACATCTATGAGCGATTCTATGGGTGAATGAGTGGATGTGTATGTAGACTTAGGAATCAGTGAGTGTGTATGTAGTAACTGGTACAGTGGGTGTATGAAAGGTTATATTACAGTGTGAGGAGATGGATCAGATTTTCACGTGGATGATGTCATCAGTGATGTCACTTGAGATGTCATCAGTGATGTCACTGACCATGTCATGAATGATGTAATATGTGACATCATCAGCAGTGCATGGCGGGGGCGTGAGTTATAGTTACTTCAACTAACTAGAACGGGGGAATTTCTATGGTTTTGTACGAGTAAAATGTCCAACTAACTATAACATCCCTGAAACCTATGGTTTTTTTCAGTGAATTGCTAAGATTTTTTAAATGTTAATTTCTAACTAGAACGTGCCTGAAACCTATGGTTTTTTCAGTGAATTTCTAAGGTTTTTTAAATTTCTAACTATAAGAAGAAAAAAAAATCCGAGATCGTGGTTCAGGGAACCTAGCTAGTAGGGAAATGGAGGGGTCTACTTAATGAGTAAGACGCACCTCAAATAAAGAAAAGAAAATACTTTTCTTGAGTCCCCTCACTCACCAAAGGTTTCCCCAAGGTGACATGCTTCATCATTGGGGCCATCCCAAGCATCTACTGCTTGGGGCGTGCTGCGACTTGCAACAGTTACGTAGGAGCACTGAATTGTAAAGACTATGTGTAGTGCAGTGAAGGGGGAGTGATGTGGGTGGGTGGATTTAAAAATTACCTAGCTAGTGAGCGTAAATGAGTTTATTCTTGCTCCTAGTTGGTAAAGGATAAAAAGGGGGCTTAATAAAAGGGAAGAATTAGGTAATAATGTGCTAATAGTCCCTGATATTGGAAGTCAACATGTTTCGAGGTTATCCCCTAAACCTCTTCTTCAGGACCGCATGGGGGCCCCATGTGTACCACTCCGTGCACAACCTGTAATAAAGTGATAAAATAAGAAAGGGATAATAATAAACGCTCACCTCAGTGTCAGCGTAAACAAATTACATACGGTTAAACTGAACATGTAGTATCTAAAGGAATACAAAAAACACACATGTTAATATGCTGCCTGCCCATCATTGTCGTGGGCAGGTGAAAAGCTGTTCATCTTGGATCAAAATAACCGTAGGTGATGGTGCTCTTGACTGTAAATTAGAATAAGTGTAGAAATCCAGTGCAGTCTGGTAATCGTGTGTCTCTAAAGTGAGAAACCACATATGTAAGAACAAAAAGACATAACACTCGTGATGGGACATCCGACATAACAGAGATGATATAATACATATACAATGGCGTATGGACCTACTTAGTAGTTAATCAAAAATAGCCTCATGGTCTGCCAGGGTGGAGGAGCCTGAATAACCCTAAGAGAGAGTAGGGGTTAAAAAACTCAGAGTCGGTATGGCATTAAAACAACCCTGCAAAACGGAGAAAGTCTGAAATTAGTGATAAAGATGGCATGGTCGAGCTCCTGGTTACGGGTGAGCCCGGACGCGGGAGAGAGAAAGCTTACTTGACTTGGCTTGCCTCCGTCAAATTGACCTACTGGTTCCCATCGGCGGACCGCATCTTAGCGTGTCTTGGGTTCCAGCGGTCTAAGTAGTGTGTGAGACGGCTGGAAAATGCATTGCCACCAACTCGTGAGAGAGAGAGAGACTATGCCGCGTATAACGCTAGGTTTACGACTGCCATCTTGAATGTCCTTGTGGACGCGTTTGGTCTGAAACTTCGGAAAGGGGTTAGAAAAATTTCTGAAAACGTGCATATAAGCTTGGAGAATATTATCAATGGGGATTTTGAAAAAAATAAAAATAAAGAAATATAAAGGAAAAAGTGGGTCTCGAACCCTGCAGTTGGAGGGAATGTCTTTATTGTGAAGGGATCACAATAAAGCGGCGGCCATTTTAGGCTAGTCAGCTGGGAAAGGCGAAAAATAGTCCCAGAAGCGACTAAATCTTGTGTGAGCACTGGCACATTATTAAAAATTAAGCTGAAGGGAAGAAAGTTTATAATCAAGGAAAAATACGTAATAAAAGAGAAAAAAGGCAAAAAATTAAGCAAACATTTTTGCAAAAAATTATGCAGAAAATTATGCAAAAAAATTAAGAAGAAGAAAAAACAGACCAAAGGAAAACGCAGGTGGATTCCAAAATATGTTCGTGAAATTGAACCAGTTCATCTGACAAATTGACCCTACGGGATGTTGTCATTTAGTCCTTTGGTATCAGTGCGTAGTTTAAAGACCCAACGTTGTTCTTTTTCCAGCAGTCTATGTTCAAGCTTGTCACATGGTTTGATATGCTCAAGGACCACCCACCTGATGTTGTTTTGCCTTTTCTTTTTTTCACTATCTTCAAGTTCTTACTGGGTGGTGGTCTACTGACTGGCATTCTTGAGTAGGTTATGGTTTTCTACATTTTAGCTTTCTGGTGGTTGGTAATCCTTGTTCTAAATTAAGTTCTTTCAGACTGTTGTCTCGGTTTCCTTTTTCATAACTCTTGATCTCGGTGGAGGTTTTAACTAATTTTAGGTTGAGGCTGATGGTAATGAGTTTTATAATTATCCGTTACAGCCCTGAAGAAGTCTTATTGGAATATTATATCCATAGACGAAACACGTGTTGGCTGTTTTTTGATTCAAGAATGGAACTTGTGGCTTAACAAAGTCCTCCGTGAACATCTATGAAAATTGAAAAATAAAGATTTCGTATGGATATTGGACATTTCTACTCTTTTTGGAATTCCTAATAGTAATACTGTTGTAAAGCTGATTTGTTTTACTATTGCTCAGGGAATGTACTTTTGTTTCGTTACTTGCTCTGTGGCACCGGATGTTACTGCGGTGTTCATAAATCCTTGTGCTCACCTTCCTAGTTGTCATGCCCACGTAGTGGAGATTGCAGGAGCATGTAATCAGATAGACTACACCCACTGTGTTACATGTCGTGAAATTTCTGAGTTCCCATGTCGTGCCCGTATTAAATTGGACCGTTTTTGTGGTGGAGGTCAGGTGACACACACTGCAGTTTCGACACGGGTGATGGCCTGTTGGTAGAGTGCTTATGGTCTGTTGCATGCTCTTCTGGTTGGATCTTGGGCGCGTGTGTACCAGGAGGTCACGTAGATTCTTGCCTCTCCTATGATAAAACATGGGTGTAGGGATATCAAGGTTGCCGCTGTTAAGGATCTTCCAATGTTTCTTCACCATTTTGGTGATTTTGTCCGACGCTGTGCTAAAAGTGGCGATGCAGATGGGTCTCCTGTCTTTTCTGTTCCCTGTTTTACATAAGTCTCTAGGAGAGCATCTCTGTTATATTTTGCTCTCTTCTTTCCTTTATTGATGATGTGAGAGGGATATTTTCTGTCTTTCAATTTCCTTGCCAGGTCTCTAGTCTGTTCCTCATAGTCATTCGTTTCCGTGCAGTTTCTCCTTAATCTGAGGAATTGGCCAAATGGTAGGTTTTCTTTGAGGTGTCTCGGATGGAAACTGTCGTAGAGCAGAAGACAGTTCTTCGCAGTAGGTTTAAAATTAGTTGTAGTTTTTAGGTGTCCCTCTGTGGCATAGATGTTAAGGTCTAGAAAGGTAAGCTCAGACCTGCTCATTGTGTGTGTGAATTTTAAGAAAGGGTCTTGTAAGGTCAACCATTCTAAAAACAGATTGGCCTCTCTTTCATTGCCATTCCATATCACTAAAATATCATCTATGTACCTCTTCCATTCAACGATCTTGGGCCGAAAGGTATTGTTGTCCGAAAGGATCTTGTGTTCTTCCATGTGGTAGACATACAAGCCTGCTACACTAGGGGCGAAGGTGCTGCCCATTCTGGTCCCGTGTTGTTGTTGGAAGATAGTGTCTTCGAAACGGAAGAAGTTTTCTGTGAGGGCCCATTTGCAGCATTCTAAGACCATATGTCGAGGTGTGTGGTGAGGCCAGGATGCTCCATACAGAATGTCTTCTAGGATGTCCAAAGTTACCTTATGTGGCAGGCTTGTGTAGAGGCTTTCTACATCAAGGCCAATGAGAATGTTGTTAGTAGGGTCGAAAGGTAATCCGAGACACCTCAAAGAAAACCAACCATTTGGCCAATTCCTCAGATTAAGGAGAAACTGCACGGAAACTAATGACTATGAGGAAAAGGCTAGAGACCTGGCAAGGAAATTGAAAGACAGAAAATATCCCTCTCACATCATCAATAAAGCAAAGAAGAGAGCAAAAAATAACAACAGAGTTGCTCCCCTAGAGACTTATGTAAAACAGGGAACAGAAAAAGACAGGAGACCCATCTGCATCACCACTTTTAGCACAGTGTCGGACAAAATCACCAAAATGGTGAAGAAACATTGGAAGATCCTTAACAGCTGCAACCTTGATATCCCTACACTCATGTTTTCTCATAGGAGAGGCAAGAATCTATGTGACCTCCTGGTACACACGCGCCCAAGATCCAACCAGAAGAGCATGCAACAGACCATAAGCACTCTACCAACAGGCCATCACCCGTGTCGAAACTGCAGTGTGTGCCACCTGACCACCACAAAAACGGTCCAATTTAATACGAGCACGACATGGGAACTCAGAAATTTCACGAATGTAACACAGTGGGTGTAGTCTATCTGATCACATGCTCTTGCAATCTCCACTATGTGGGCATGACAACTAGGAAGGTGAGCACAAGGATTTGTGAACACCGCAGTAACATTCGGTGCCACAGAGCAAGTACCAGAATGACAGCACATTCACGACATGCAACAAACGCCTAACGACATGAGGTGGGTGGTCCTGAAGCATATCAAAGCATGTGACAACCTTGAACATAGACTGCTGGAAAAAGAACAACGTTGGGTCTTTAAACTGCGCACTGATACCAAAGGACTAAATGACAACATCCAGTGGGGTCAATTTGTCAGATGAACTGGTTCAATCTCACAAACATAGTTTGGAATCCACCTGTGTTTTTCTTTGGTCTGCTTTTCTTCTTCTTAATTTTTTGCAAAAAATACTTGCTTAATTTTTTGCCTATTCTCTTTTTTTAAGTAGGTTTCCTTAATTATAAACTTTCTTCCCTTCAGCTAAATTTTTAATAATGTGTCAGTGCTCACACAAGATTTAGTCGCTTCTGGGATTATTTTCGCCTTTCCCAGCAGACTAGCCTAAAATGGCCGCAGCTTTATTGTGATCCCTTCACAATAGACATTCCCTCCAACTGCAGGGTTCGAGACCCGCTTTTTCCTTATATTTCTTTATTTTTATTTTTTTCAAAATCCCCATAGATAATATCCTCCAAGCTTGTATGCACGTTTTCAGAAATTTTTCTAACCCCCTTTCCAAAGTTTTTCAAACCAAACGCGTCCACAAGGACACTCAAGATGGCCGCTGTAAACCTAGCGTTATACACGGCATAGTCTTTCTCTCTCACGAGTCGGTGACTATGCATTTTCCAGCCGTCTCACTACTTAGACCGCTGGAACCCAAGACACGCTAAGATGCGGTCCGCCGATGGGAACCAGTAGGTCAGTTTGACGGAGGCAAGCCGAGTCAAGTAAGCTTTCTCTCTCCCGCGTCCGGGCTCACCCGTAACCAGGAGCTCGACCATGCAGTCTTTTTCACTAATTTCAGACTTTCTCCATTTTGCAGGGTTGTTTTAACGCCATAGCGACTCTGAGTTTTTTAACCCCTACTCTCTCCTAGGGTTATTCAGGCTCCTCCACTCTGGCAGACCATGAGGCTATTTTTGATTAGTACTAAGTAGGTCCATACACCATTGTATATGTTTTATATCAGATCTTATCTTGGATGTCCCATCACGAGTGTTATGTCTTTTTGTTCTTACATATGTGGTTTCTCACTTTAGAGACACACGATTACCAGACTGCACTGGATTTCTACACTTATTCTAAGTTACAGTCAAGAGCACCATCACCTACGGTTTATTTTGATCCAAGATGAACAGCTTTTCACCTGCCCACGACAATGATGGGCAGGCAGCATATTAACATGTATGTTTTTTTGTATTCCTCTAGATACCACGTGTTCAGTTTAACCGTATGTAATTTGTTTACACTGACACTGAGGTGCGCGTTTATTATTGGGAAAACAAAAAACGCTTTTCCTATGGAAACTAGGTCCTAACTATAACTATCTAATGGCGACCGCCAGTAGATATATATATATATATAATCTCCGCAACACTTCACGCCACCAGTTTCAAAGACGAGAAGGCAGACCCAGGTTCAGTGCAAAAAACTGGTTTATTCACAGAATGCCCGCACCACCGCCATAACGCGTTTCAGCCTCCTCCGAGGTCTTGATCACATGACTCGTTTCGAAACCATTTTTTCATTTTTAAAGTGACAGTGCACAAAATCACACGTGGAAAGTGCATAATAGACATATAAGTTACACTACATGATGAAATGGTGAACCTGGTAACTCATAGCCTTACAATATTTGATCCCCACTGTGGGAGTACCATAAATATGTGCAAACTACGCAATAAATATTCATGAAGTCATAAATATTTAAAACAAGCATGGCAACTTAAATAAATAAATAATTAAATAAGTTAAGATTTTGTTGTAATGATAGTGCTATAAAAACATCAGTATAACATTGTCACAAAATAGATCATACAACAATATATACGATATCATAGTAATTAGCGGCCAATTAAGACCCTTCTATAAACCAAGTGGTAATATAATGGTACATCCGGTTATGCTTACTCCAATTCTACTTGCAAAACTGGATTGCACACTTGCTCTGTCAATAAAACATCCTAGGTTCAAAGGTCCTGCCCAAGTGGGCCAATATATATATGCACATTATTTTAATTGTGCCAACTTTTGAACCCAGCAAAGAAGTGGCAACTAAATGAAACTAGCACTGGCAAAGACAATACGCCTAGCTTATACAAGAGCTATTGGCTTTGGCAATATGGTTTTTGCCATGTTGTACCCCGGTGTGGTTGCTGTTAAGCATGGCTAAAAGTTAGTGGCGTGGAGTGTCGTAGAGTGGAGTGGGAGTGAGGGGGGGTAGAGTGACGTAGACTGGATTTGCTGGAGTGGAGTAGAATGTCATAGTTGAGTAGAGATCAGTGATTCGATGGCAGAATGACAGGGAGGCACGCAGATAAGTGAGACTCGTTTAGTCTCCTTAAAAATTGAACAGTATATTTCTAGATCCTGTGACCTTGTGAAAATTTTAATATCTTTTTAAACTTTGCCACTTTTTATAGCGCTGATATAATTGCACTGATATTCGCACTTTGTGGGGATTTGATTAACTGTTGGCTGCTCAGTTGCCCCTCCCCGGTCCACCACGGGTGCGGTCCCGATTGTGTGGAGGGAGGAAAAGGCAACTTCCGGGTTCGAGAGGTTAGCGCTCTAGTTCTCGCGCTTCTCACCCCTTAAAACCGGATGCTCTGGCATACGTGCAGCGGGCGTGCCGGTGGCGCGCCAAAGGCAAGCCCGTCTGCGCCCTTCCGCACCTGGACGGGCCCAGGGGCCACAAACCCTGTTGGTGTCAGGATTAAACCCATCTCTTACAGTTCCTACCTCCTTTATTTTTTTTTTTAAAGCTTTATTTAGTTTCAAAAAAACAAAATAATACAAAGACAATGGCTGTATGGTCAATAAAGAATCGGTGCAAAGATACACTACGACATTCATGGCACAGACATCAATAATAGCAGGTAATAAAGGCATCCGCTCAGAGACCCCCTGCAGTCAGGTCACCCCACCCCTCTGCCCTAGTACCATCACACCATCCCCACATCCCAGGCCTGCCACCAGTCGCCATGACGACTCCCGCGGTCGCCCCGTACCACTCCACCAGGTCGTGCTCGAGGAGAACAGCTGCCCAAGCGAACAACAAGGAGGATCCAATGTGTCTTATCTGCATACATCACCCCTCTATAGGCTCATCCTCTGTGCTGTGTAAACTACCCCACTCCCGTAGGTACGATGCCGGAACTGGTGTGTGGCGGGGAAGAGCTCGGAAGGGTAGCTATATATGACTTATACGGACCCCAGATATCTTTGGGACGCGCCACCGTGGGAAGGAGACTGGAGTAGATCTCGCTATTGGTACTGCAGAAAGCCATGGAAGTAAGCCACGCACTCGCCGTGGGAGCCGCTCTAGCGCCCCATCGCTTTGCCACCTCACGCTTAGCAAGCAGGAGGCCCAAAGAGGCAAGCCGTCGGACAGACTTAGGGAAGTTTACCGTGTAGCCGAGTAACGCCACCTCAGGAGTGGGGACCAACGCAAGCCCCAGCATAGCGCCCAGGATCTCATGCACTTGTGTCCAGTATGATTGCAGCTTGGGGCATGTCCATGACAGATGAGCGAAATCAGCGTGTGGTGCAGCGCATTTCCAGCAAGCGTGAGGCCGTGTGGGATCAATGGCGTGGAGTCTATCAGGGGTCACATAGTAACGGCGAAGGAATTTGTAATGAAGGAGCTTATGGCGACTGTTGAGCGAGACCGTATTAGTAACCTTGCAACAGACCGTCCATTGCTCATCCGTGATGGGCCTACCCAAGTCCGTCTCCCAGGCCGCCCGCAGACGGTCATCTACAAAAGGAACCAGAGCCGCGCACGACTTATACAGTGTGGAAACCATGTGCGCGCCAGTGTCCTTATCAATAAGGAGGGTGAGAGGCTCAAAGGACTCCGGTTCGAGAGGGAATCCCGTGATGCTCGCCCGCGCCGCACAATAAAGCCGACGCAGGACAAACTTGTCCATGAACGAGGCCTCGCACAGTTCCTACCTTCTTCACTCGCTTCACACAATTAATCTGGAAAACTGTAGGCATTCTATGAATGCCTGGAGTGAAGACGTACGACGTTCTCACTGTGGTTTTGCTTTCTCGCCTGCTTCTAAAGTACCTGAATGCCTTGATACTCCTGTCTCTTTAAAAATGTTTTTATTGAACTGCAGATCTGTTTCCAAGCACACCACGGAACTTGCTATACTGCTGGAAGACCTAAAACCTGATGTTCTCTTTTTAACGGAGACATGGCTTCATAACGAGTCAGACCCCACCATTGTGCAAACCATTCCTCCTGATTATGCTATACATAGGATTGACCGGAAAACCGGGAGAGGAGGGGGTATAGCTATTATCTTTAAAAGCACCTTTGACTGTCGTATTACTGCAGATCCTCTGTCTGGCTGCGAGAGTCTGGCCTTCTCCTTGGAGACTCCCCCACAAGCACTTTCTCGGGCATCCTAGTGTACCGCCCTCCAGGTAATGCTAGACAATTCCTCAATGCACTACCTACTACAGTGGCGGAATTAGCTATGGGACCTGCGAATTTTACTATATTAGGCGATCTCAACCTCACTTAGATAATCTCTCGGATAAAATGGCGCTGGAGCTGACTGAGAACCTGCACTTCAGCTCAGGGAGAAAGTGATGAAGCCGACGCACTCTAAAGGTCATCTTCTGGACCCAGTTTTTAGTAACTGTAGTGAACTTACGACAGGACTTCCGGTCCCCCTTCCTTGGACCGATCATTTCCTGATCCCTCTGATATGGGAAACTTCCAGACCTGAGCAATCTTCCAACAGAACCGTGGTATGCAGGCGTAATTGGTCTAGACTCCCAACTGGCCGGTGGAAGTCGGTTCTGGAAAATAATAGATCATCTTGTGAGGGTAACTTTCATTTGGGGAAAGCTAATGAGAAATTCAACTCCTGGATCCAAGGTTCCTTGGATACGATACTCCCCAAAAAACTTGCCCTCATGTCTAATAGGCCGAAAACTGCTCCTTGGTTCACTGAGAATCCAAGGGAACTCAAACAACGTTGCAGACGGCTTGAAAGGAAATGGAGGCTGGACGATTCTGATTCTAGTAAAACGGAATATAGGGAATCTATTAAAGACTATAAATCTGTAATTAAAGCCACTCAAGCTACTTTTTATGAACAGAAAATTTTTCTAGCTGCTAATTCCCCCAAAGAGATGTTTTAAATTGCCAGAACCCTCACCAAACTACCCCTGAAAACTCCCAGATTACGTGATGCCTTGGCACACTGCAATACTCTGGCAGAGTTTTTTCACAAGAAGATTCAAACGATCTATCAGGCCTTTTCACCTCCTCAATTTACCAGCACCATGATTGTTCCTGTTGAATCGACTGTAAGGCCCCATACTCTCTTAGCACAATTCCCCCTTCTTGATTCGGCCTCGTTGGGTCCCATCATGGCCCACATAAAATCGGGCTCTCCTATTGACCCTGCCCCACCCAAGGCTCTCATTCTGGTAGCCGATTCCATTTGCCCCATAATCTTGGACCTGGTAAACTCTTCCATTTCTGCCGGCTCAGTTCCGTCAGCATGGAAATGCGCGATGGTTAAAGCCCTGTTAAAAAAACTCATTTGGATCAGGACAATCTGGCTAACTATCGCCCCATTTCCCTTTTGCCTTGGGTGAGTAAGATTCTAGAAAGGCATGTATACAACAGCATGGTAGCCTTTCTAGAAATTAATCTACTTCACCTGTCTCAGACCGGGTTTTGTCCCCAAATGAGCACTGAGACAGCCCTCCTTGCAGTGACTGATGAATCGAGAAGGATCTTAGACCAAGGGGGCACTGCGGCTATTATCCTTCTTGACCTCAGTGCTGCATTTGATTCAGTCAATCATGCCATATTGCTCCTTAGACTCAAGAACCTGGGAGTGTCTGGTATGGCAGTAGAGTGGATGCAATCTTTTCTCAGTGGTCGCTCTTTTAGGGTCTTTGAGGGAGATGTAGTCTCCGGTCAGTATTCCCTTAATTGTGGGGTGCCCACGCTATTTAATATATACTTGAAACCTTTGGCAGAAATTGTCCATCCATTTGGCATAAAAATTGTCTCCTATGCAGATGATACCCAGCTCGTGGTAGCTCTCAACCATCCTGAAGGGTCATCTAGCACACTAACTTGTTGCCTAGAGGAGGTTGCCAAATGGATGGAACAATCATGCCTTAAGCTTAATGGGGATAAGACAGAACTCATGCTTTTGGGCAATTCTCCTGTCTTTAACCCGGCCTCCTTGTGGCCAGTCTGCCTAGGCCCGGCTCCGACCCCTAAAGATCAAATCAAGAGCCTAGACATCTGGATTGATCACTCTCTTTCATTCAGTCACCAGGCAGCTAAACTTTCAGCTGTCTGTTTCGGGCTATTAAGGATGCTGTATAAGGTTCTTCCCCTTCTCCCCTTCCATGCCAGAAGGATTATGGTCCAAGCACTGATCCTTTCTCGCTTGGATTATGGTAATGCCTTAAGCCTGGGAGCACCTCAATACACCATCAACAAGCTCCAAGTAATACAGAATTGTGCTGCTCGTAGACCTATTCAGGTTCCTCGTTGGCACTCTGCCAAACAGGCATTAAAGAGCCTGCACTGGCTGCCCATCAGACAAAGGATCCAGTTTAAGGCTATGTGCTTGTCCCACAAAGCCTTCTGGAAGAAGGGCCCCCCATTCTTCAGTCTCTTATCACCCCCTATCATCCGAAGAAGGATCTTCGGTCATCTGGATCTTTTCTTGCTCTTCAACCCAGAATAAGAAGGGCCAGATGTGGTGGCCGCTCCTTTTCATATAATGGTGCCATTGGATGGAATGCACTCCCACTTCAATTACGTAAGGAACCTAATCTTTTATCCTTTCCCAGGTCATTAAAAACCTGGTTGTTTTAAGCTTCTTTCCTGCCTTCTGTTTCTTGCCTGTCTGTCTGCAGCGCTGGGAGGCCAACGGGTAGCCATCGCGCTTTATAAATTTCATTTCATTCATTTCACATGGAGTGGGTTGGAGTGGATTTAGGTAGTGGGGTGGATTGGACTGGAGTAGATTAGGGTGGACTGCATTAGGGTAGATTGAGTTCAATTGAGAGGAGTAGGGTGAATTGGAGTGGGTGGACTGGATGTGGTGGATTGGATTAAAGTGGATTGAAATGGGGTGAGGTGAACTGGATTGGGGTGGGCTGGAGTGGGATTGATTGGTTTGGGGTGTGGAGGACTAGGGTGAATTAGAGTGAAGGGGTGGATTGGACTGGACGTGGCTGGATGAATACGATTAAGTGGGGTGGACTGGAGTGGTGTGGATTATACTGCAGTGGAGTGGCGTGGATTGGAGTGTGGAGTGGGGTAGGCTGGAGTAGATTGGGGTGGGGTGGAATGAAATGGCGTGGTTTGGATTGGGGTGGATTGGACTGGAGTGGGGTGGATTGGAGAGGGGTGAACTGGAGTGGGGTGAATTGGATTGACCTGGGGTGGTTTGGAGTGAAGTACACAGGATTGCAGAGGGGTGGATTTTATTGAGGATTAGATTGGGCTGAGGTGAGGTGAACTGGATTGGGGTGGGGTGGATGGGGTGGATTGGAATGGTGTAGATTGGATTTGACTGGATTGGGATTTGATGGATTGGAGTGGGGTGGATTGGAGTGAGGTGGATTGGATTGGGGTAAAGTGGGTTGGAGCTGGGTGGATTGGAATAGGATGGATAGGAATGGGGCAGATTGGAGTGGGCGCATTATTTTGGATTGGAGTGGGGTAGATTGTTTTGGATTAGACCGGGGCTGATTGGATTGGGTAGCATTGTTTTGAATTGTAGTAGGACAGATTGTTTTCAATTGGAGTGCGGAGATGGTTTTGGGTTGGGGCAGATTGCTTTTGACTGGAGTTGGGTAGATTGAAATGGGGCAGATTAAAGTAGGGCAGACTGTTTTGGATTCGAAAGGGACAGATTGGATTGGGGAAGACTGGAGTGGGACAGACTGTTTGGGATTGGAATGGGGCACATTGTTTGGGACTGGAGCGGGGCAGAGTTTTTTGGATTGGAGCCGGGCAGAGTGTTTTGGATTGTATTGGGGCAGATTGTAGTGGGACAGAGTGTTTTAGATATGGGTGGGGCAGATTGGAGTGGGGTAGATTTTTTAGATTGGAGTGGGGATATTGTTTTGGATAGGAGTGGGGGAGGTTGTTTTGGATTGGAATGGAGCACATGGTTTTGGATTGGAATGGGGCAGATTGAAGTAAAATGTATTGTTTTGGACTGGAGTGGGGCAAATTGTTTTGGACTGGAGCAGATTATTTTAGACTGGAGTGGGGCAGATCGTTTTGGACTGGAGTGGGGCAGACTGGAGTGGGGTGGGTTGGGAGGATTGAATTAGAGTTGATTGATTGGGGTGAGTAGTTTCGATTGGAGTGGGGTGGATCGGATAGAAGTGGTCTGGGGTGGATTAGACTAAGTGGGGTAGGTTGGTGTAGGGTGGATTGGAGTATACTGCATGATTACGTGTTAAAGCATAATTTCATAAATTACACATTAGAAAGAAACAATGTCGCTTTGCAAGAACATAAACCTCATCTTTTGAGAACAGTGCCCACAAGCAAAATTAAAAGAAAAGAAAACAGGAGTGCAAAGTGGGAAGAGAAGACTTTGTAAAATAAAAGAAAGTTAACAATAGAACATACATCTTTGCAATTTATTGTATCCTGCTGGGCATGTTTTTGCCAGTCACTAGCCTTCTGTTTGCAAGGCACTAAAAGTTTAAAACAACAAAATAGTACCTCAATCCTGTCGGGAGCAGCGGACAGGCACGGATTACGTTGAATCAATCAGTGCTTGGTCCCTGCTCCACGGAGAGGAACAGAAATTATGTTAGGCCTGCCTTGACAAATTAGGAGGCTGTAAAGACGAGTGCCATGCAAGCCAACAAATGGTAAACAGTGGGAGGGCTCCAAGCACTTTTTTGTATAAAAGAGTGTCTTGCAAGTGAGACGCATAGGCTAGCGCCTGCTCTCGCAGGCTCAAGCTAAAAAACATGTGTCAGATTTCACATCATGTAAGGTAGACAATACCATGCACCATTTGCATTCGCAACTTTTACATTAAAATAGAAATCTCTGTCTCAGGTCAGTGTTAGCTCCAATTTCCCAATTGTATGGATTGGCACCTCTGCTAAGAGTTTTCTCCAGGGGCCGTATTATGGAAAGGGCCAGGGGGTGCAACCGACATTTGTACCCGCTTTGCGTGCCGCAGGAACACTTTGGTATTACAGAAGGGGCCTCAGACCCTTTCTGTAATACAGATTGCACTGGCACAAATATAGCACTATCTCTAGAGGGTGTGCCCGCTATTGCATGGGGGCATGGCTCCATGCAAATGAGGGAATCCCTTTTGCCTCTGCACCGAATTATAGATGCAGGCACAGAGGCAAAGAAGCTGTGAGGAGTGCACTGACAGTGCGCCAACTAAAAGATGGTGCACTGTCAGTGCGCCCCTTGATAGCAGCCCTCTGGAGGAGGGATAGGGGGTCCTATGGACCCCCCAGGCATCCCTTGCAGGCGGGTGCAGTCACTAACCACACCCACCTGCAATGGGATCATTAATCTCCCTTAAAAGTGCAGGCGTGTTGCCGCCTGCACAGTGAAACAGGGAGCAACTACTTCAATGCCGCTCCAATGGTTTGGCGTGTAATTATAAATAGGGATTCTATGAGTTTGTGAGATGAATATACATTTTGTGTTTGATTTATCTGGATATATGTGTTCATGGTTGTTGGTGCTGTTAGTGAATCGATTATCATTGTGATGATGCACTATTCAAACTTGTAATGCATTTGATGTTCAATTGATTCTGATTATTTACTGGTTTTGGTAATTGGTTTGGAAATCGGATTCGTTGCAATCCACAATCGAGATATATTGAATAATTATATGTATTGTGGTGTTTAGAGTGAGGCGAAACGTACACGTCCATAGGGACTCTGAACTAATGAATTTTCTTTTTCAGGATATAGAGTTTAACTTGAGTTATTATACTTACGATGAGCTTGCAGGGTGGACTGCATTAGCTTGGAGGTAGACTTCCACTGGCTAGAGTTTTGCCTTGTAAGAGTTTTGTAGGTTATTGTGGTTTATCTGTTTTTCAATTCCGTTACTGACTTTGATTTCCTATTTTGCACTTGAGTTTCTATAGTTTGCTATTGAGTTATCTGACGTTATACACTGACTTATTTTCTTTCTAGAATAAACAGACGGGGTTTATTGATTTTAAGTTTTTGAACATAGTTACGTAATTGTTTTCCTCTTCACAATGAAGTTGCACTGCGATTGTTTGCTCTGCTAGAGAGTCGTGCTGGGATTGTCGAGATGTCACCATAAAGCTGTGCTCCAATGTGTTTAGTTGTTGGCATAGTTGCGCTGTGACAGGTTCACCTTTGACAGAGCTGCTCTGTTATTGGCTGTTTGCTAAGCTTGTTTATAGTGTTTTGAGATTTTGAGTTCGTTTAGATGTAAATTATGGGTAATGTGTTCATAAAGACTAAATCTAAAGTTGAAATGCCTAGGGAGGATCAGATATTGCCGAGCAAAGGAATGCCAGCCTATGAATTGATGAAAGAGGTTGGGTATTGCACATGCATCTGGATCTCAGATTGGAATAAATACGCAGCACATGATCAGGTTCTACAATTCCCATTAGAGGGTACCTCGAATGTTAAAAATTTAGATTTCCTGAGACAAACCATGTACGATATGAGACAGACGCCCAGACTTTCACAGTTTGCGGCACTTAATAAATGGGATCGCATGGCGAAAGTGAAGGAAAGGAAAAAGAAGGAAAACATGCAAGAAGTTCATTTAGATATTGGATAGAGTACATTATATCACCAAGAGAAAAACAGGTGATAGCAAATGACAGAGTGTGGAGACAATCCCTTCTATGGTCAATGTGAAAAAAAAAGCAGAAAAAGACCAAAAAAACACTAACAATTCATCAGATGTGTGACCACCTCCTGAACTTCTGCTACAGAAACACCAGATACTGGTGCTGGGGAAAATTGTGCTGCAGGGACACGAGTTTCTACTGCTCCTACTGGGGCAGTAACGAGTGCAGCGACAGACAGATGACAGCAGTGCCTAGCACTAGCAGAATTATGCAGCGGAGATACAAGCTGCTGCCCCATAGAGAAATGTTGTTGCTGAATAAGCAAATAAAGCAATTAATATTGGAATTTAAAAAAATTGAATTTATTGAAATGGTTTAGGGCAATGTTGATTAAAGTAGATTACTAACTTACACTGCTGATGAAATGTGATACTTGTATAAAAGAGGATGCACAATGTGCAAACTAAGCACATGATAACGCAGAGGAACAGGCGGATGATTTTGAGAGTGACACCAGTAGAATGAAAAATGTGAAACTATTACAAAATGGGTTTGACTCTTGATGAAAATAGAGAAATGGGCTTGATTACACTGAGAGCTCATATTAAAGATGTAATTAAGAAATCAGGGGACTGGAGTGATTCAAAGTAATAGAGGAAGATGGAAGAAATGAAAAACATCTACAAAGAAAAATAAACCAGAAGTAGCGGTAAGGACAATGAGTGATTCAGAGACAGGGACAATGTCAGGAATGGTTTTAAAGTTTCCTTTGGGAGAGGTACACGGAGGAAACCTTGTACATGTGCCATGAACAAAGGCTAATTTGTATGCTTTTGCTATCAACTTTCCGAAGCTGAGAAGATCAAGCAAAGTTGTATAAAGACGTACACATTTCTCAGGTGCTGGGGACAGATTCAAACTTGTTGTTTGAAATTATGGTTCCAGGCGTTTAGTGGTTGGAGTGTAAAACAGCAGTTGGCTGGCCCCCACAAGAACCAGCTAGGATAGGTCCCAATAATGCACCATCAGTTAATGTGAAGGAGAAATACAAGGCTGTAAATGAGCATTTGTAAAACCATATTCATGAGAAGGACATAAATTGGAATAAGATAATGCAAACTACACTGGAGCGGAAAAAGTCAGAGCATTCCTATTACGAAAGACTCATGCATATTTTCAAGAAACATAGTGGAGTCAAAAACCCAGAGAAAAATGCAGTTAGCGGTTTTGTTGCTACTTTTTTTCACAGAGTGAGTTGAGTTGAAAGACTAAGACCATAGATAAGATTTTGATGCAGGCAAAGAATAGTAGTAACTATTTTGAAGCAAAGCAGAAAAAGCTCAAGGAGAAGCTGATGATTGCTTAGAAAAAACGGTTTGAAAAAGGTTCCAGGAATCAAATAAATTTAAATACGAATTTTGCGCTGAATGCCTACAGAATGAATCAAAAGCCTGGCAGGCAAATGGGAAAAGGAATGACGCATCAACAGAATGGTGAAAGAATGTTGAGAAATGATTGTGAAACTATCATGAATATCGAAATGTTGAAGAAAACCACAGCTTGCCATTTTGGCAGTAAGATCGGGCATTGGAAGTCGGAGTGTAGACTGAATTTGAATTGGGTTGTATATACTGTAGATCTTGTTCCACAAATGCATAAAATTGTGTTGAAATTTGAACAAAACATGTAGAATCAAAAGTCCCTTCAAATGCCAATGCCCACAGCTCCCGTAATATGGCAAAATAGAGAAATAAAATGTCCAACAATACATGGTATCAGTAAAATGTATTGATTGATGAGTTGGCAAGAAGTAGATCACAGTGACGGTGTCGGTTGGGGGACAGGAGGAGGGGGAGCCTGTGAACTTGGAGCAGTCATAGAGGTAGATCAAAGTGACCCATATGTTGACTGAGAAGTCATTGGCCATCCAGTTTAATTTATTACTGATACGTGAGCTATCAGATTTACAATTCGTTCTCTAGAAGTCCCAAACCAACCCCACTAAGGAAGAGAAGTCGAAGTTGTCGGGATTAACAATAAACAATTGATGAACCAGATTTCAGCAGATGTTCCTGTTAAAATTGGACAGATTGAGATTAAAGTTCAGTTAACATGTGATTCAAGTCCAATGAACCCAATGGGAAGGGATCTCCTCTGTAAGATGAATCGTGTAATATATTGTACATAGGTGTAGTAATTGAAACACAAGATGAGACTGAGTGTTTACATTGAATTCAGAAACCTCAAAAATTCAGTTATTACCAGTCGAGACAAACCAAGACCTGCCTCCGGATTTAAGACAAACAGCCCAAGAGGAGGTTAATTTCAGGAAAAGAAACTGGAATGATTAAAAGACCAGAACCTGTACAAATTTTAAATCATAATGCCATTTTGCCAAGAACTAGACAATGCAATTTATCAAAATAGGTTGAAGAGGTAATGAAACCCATAATTGAAAAAAATGGTTGCCCAAGGGACCCTCTGGGAGGTAATCAATAGTCCTAGTAACTCTCCTGTGATGGGAATTAAGAAACTAAATGGTAAATGGTGTATAGTGCAAGATCTGTAAAATAAGAATCAGAGAGCGATTCTATGTTGTCCAGTAGTACTGAATCCTGCAGTACTTTTGTTCCAGATTCCATCAAAGGCAGAATGGTATACATTCATTGACTTATTCCAAGTGTTGTTTTCAATTCTATTACATGAGGACTCACAGTTCTTCTTTGTGTTACATTTTTTAATACAGTTCTCTTGTGGTGTAGAACTCCACAAGGGTATACAATCTTCTTTCAAATTCTGAAGAAAGATGTAGAGAGTTTGAAATTACCGTGCAATTCAGTATTGGTCCAGTATATAGATGACTGACTTGTTGCATTGAAGACTGCCAGCAAGAGACAAATGCCTTGCTGAACTATCTAGGTGAGAATTAACAAAGACTTTCCAACACAAATGCAGTACTGTCAACAGGAGGTCATATATCCCGGGCACCATTTTAAAAATATATGTTAGAATCTCAAAAGAATGCATTTCTGCCATCCAGAAATTGAGTCCCCTATCCACTCAGAGAGGGTTTCAAATGTTCCAAGTGATTGTTTGCTACTGTCATTGGTGGATTAAAAACTTTCCCCAATTGCAAAACCTTTAGCTAGGTTGACCTGCAGTGATGTTCTAGATCCGGTAACATTTGATATGGAATGCCAAGATGGACTCAAAGCATTGAAAGAGTCTGTGTTGCGTGCCTGCACAGAGAAATGCCCGATTCAGTATGATTTTCTATTTGTTTTTTGCGCAGAGGCATGGTAACCATATGCATTTATCAGCTGTGTTAGATCCAGAAGCTGCAAGTCTTCCAGGATGTCTGAACTCAGTTGCAGCTTTGAAAATTGACACTGAACAAAGTGAAGGTATTGTAACAGGACATGCTTTGTCTATGTTCCACATGCAGTTGAAACTCTTAACAGGAACCAGATTTGACTGACAGCAGATTGATTTATAATGAGCAAATAATACTTGCTGCTAAAAAATTCCATCAGAAGGTGCAATTTGTTAAACGCTGCAGCATTGCTTCCTATTCTTGACTTGAACTATGAAGAGAGGGATAATGATGAAAGAGATCAACTGGATCATGATTACCTGAAGGTGACAGAGTTATGCAGAAAACAGAGATCAGACATAAAAGATTCCTTTGGATATGGCCGATTGACATTATTTGTTGACGGATCTTGTTTCAGAGAGCAATGTGGTGCACGGAGAGCTGCCTATGCAGTTTGCACCATTTCCAAAACTTTGGAAGCATCTTCTTTGGCAAATGTAACTTAAGCTCAAGGGGCAGAGTTAGTGCATTGACAAGAGATTCCTGCTTGTCAGAAAATTGAAATGTGACAATTCACACAGAAAGTGAGTATGGATTCGGAGTTGTGCATTACTTACGTCCGATCTGGTCACAAAGGGGATTTATGAGATTTCCAAGTGCTCCCATTAAGAATAGTGCCTATATTTTGGATTTAGTGAAAGCAATTCAGAAACAAAGTGAAATAGCTTTTGTGAAATGCCCAGCCCAGAGAACAGGAGAGGATATGGTTACCATGGGAAACAGCTAAGATAGGATGGCCAAGTATTGCGCACAATATAGGAGAAATGTCATACCAGAAGATGAATTAGAGCAGGAATCTGCAGATATTTCTGGTAGAAATGGTGAATTGTTTTTACTTGAATTCATTACAGAGTTCTTTAAGCAAGATGAGAGATTTGGAGTAGGATGCCCCATATGAAGAAAAAGTGAAATGGGGAAAACTTGGCTATAAAGAAAAATTAATCAGGATCTATATGTAAATGTTAAACATAAATATATCCTCCCATCCTCAATGTTGTATCCCACATGCAAATATTTACATAACAGAGTATATGCGGGTAGAGACAGTCTGGTAAGAATATTCAGTTAGGAAAATCCAAAAATTCAGAAATGTTGTTAATGGTATTTGCTAGTGATGCCTTGTGTGCAAGTGAAATACCGACGCTCGTGCAACCCAAACAGTGATGAAACATATTGGAAAATCAAAGGGCCCACTTATCAGATGGCAGGCAGATATTTTCGAGATGCCTACGTGGAATGGCTTGAGGTATGTCTTAATAATTTTTTGTCTGTTCTCAAAATGGGCTGAAACCTATCCCACTAGGAAATAAGGCAACATCCAGTTGCCAAATTCTTGTCGAGGGAGTTAATACCTTGTTTAGGCCTCCTGACTTCGATTGAAATGGATTGTGTCTCCCATTTCAAAAGTAAAGAGTTTAAACATCATTTGATAAATTAAGACTGTTGCAAAAGAGACATACATTGTTACTGAAATGAAAGAGATAGAAATTGAAGACTATGTTCCAAGAAAGATAATTGTAAGAGAAAACACTGAAATAGTTGTTGAAAAACCAGAGACTTTAACTAGTGAAATTGAAAGGTCAGTGCCAAAGAGATCAACAAGAAAGAGTGTACAAAACAGAAAATATGCATCTCTAGAGTGTGTATTTCTAGCAGCTGTATATAAAGAAGAAGACATTGAGGAAGTGAGAAACTGCAATTCAGTTGTGAACTATTTTCAATATAGTTATGATACAGAGACTGAAAGTGAGACAGAGACAGAAGAGTCCACTTGAATAAAAAGAAACTGTTGAAAATAAGTCATGAATTTGAAACTAAAAGAGACTACAAATTTTTGACTTAGAAATTTTGGAAAAGACTGTGATAAAACGGAAAATACATTTGCTATCTGAAAAGATGGTGGACAATGTAAATGAACTTTGACATTTAAAATGCTGAAACATTTTGCTGAATCAACTAACTTGCAGCACTGTGAACTTTGATTTTTCTTCTTTTAGAATGAACTTTGAAATTAACCCATGAATTGAAAAAGAATATATACAGCTTGATTTTCGCTTTTGATTTTAGATTGTTCCTTTGATAAAACACGAAGAATAATAAGTTTAAAATAACATTTTATTTAGATTTTGAATTTGTGTAGACCACAATAATGTTTTCTGGTCCAGAAGATATGGGAAACCGTTAATGTTGTAAAAGTATAGGATATTCAATACTTATAATCGTTCTAATAGCTTTAGCTGGACCGTTGGGGAGCTTCCAGTGAGAAACATTTCAGATGCTAACAAAATAATAATTGATAAATATAGAGTAAGAATAAGGAGTCTGTACATAAAGATTTCAGTAGTAGTAGTCGGGAGAATGTGGAGACAATCAAAACTAGCAGATGTTATGTATGTACCATGATGCCTACTTCAGTTGGGGAGTTATTTTCAGGTCCTGTTCAGGTCTTGTTATCTAATGCAGTTTCATGTAATGTGTTTATTACTATTTTTCTACAACATGATGAATTGTTTTCTCTCCTAACTTTAATTCCACTATTAATAGAGTTACTAATAAAGTTAATCCTGTGTGCATAATAAAAAAGACAAATTATGATTTATTAGGAAATATGATGAGAGAGGAATTAAGATTATGAGGAATGCAGAAGACTGAAAGATTATAGATGAACAATTTTAGACAAGATGATTTAGAATATATAATTTACATGTGAAATTGAAAAATTAAAAAGAGATAAAGTGCAAATTATTATTGGAAAGAAAAGGTAAAGGTAGGGATAAGGTGTAAAAGGTTGGAGAGAGTTTGACAGCAAACCTATGAAACAATAGGCGATCTATTATCAGGAGGAAAGCTGAATTTGAGAGGAAATGATTACGGTTGTCTGAAAAGTGCTTATTCTAACCTACCAAAAAATTGGAAAGGTGTCTGTTATAGGTCATGTGAAAGATATTGTTGATGCAGTAGGACCTAGAAGAACTAAGAGAAGGTTTGGTCAAGTAGTTTTAGATATTTTAGGAGCTATTATTCCTTCTGTAGGTGTTGCAATGAATGTTGTGAAGATAACCCACTTTGGACTTTAGTAGATAGAATGGTGGTATATGCGTCAGGAGCTTTAGAGAGTGACAGAAGAAATGCTTGCAATGAGTGCAATGGTGTTTTAAAAACACTTAAACACTTAGCATTAGAGATCATAAAAAATGAGGGAAGTTTCTAAAGTGACCAATTCAAAGAATTGTTGTACTTATGTGGCAAACAATAGTAAAATAATAGAGCCACAATGTTTCTAATGAGACTAATTCACTAACCGAACTGTGAGAGAGTGTATGTTCTTGGTTTCGAAATCTAGGAGAGTTTTAAGGGAGTTGGTAAGCGGATAGGTGAGATGTGTAGTGATACTCTGGGGTATATATTAACCTCTATACTAATAATAATGGTTTGTACAGTCATTTTATTTCATTTTGGATAATGGGTAACTAAGGTTGGTCTTGCTAACAGGTTAAAGAAGAAGACAAAGAAAAGAAGAAATTATTTGAAAACTGAATTACAATGTTTAAAAGAGAATGTTTACAATCAGGTGAAAATGGCAGAACTGAACTGATCGTTGATTATTAAATAATTAATTTGTGCAGACTAGATTATACATTGAAAAAAATAATCAGAGTGGGGAAACTGTTAGCATAAATACAAATGTTTGAAAGGTACTAATTTTACTATAAACTATGACCACGACTGATAGTTTTGTACTTAAAACAAGTCTTAAAATTTCTTTAGAAATGTGTTTTACAACGCGTTTTAGTTAGGCCACATTTTGCATTTGTATTTAATATGAGTTCTATACTGGGGGTTTTCCATGAAGCTCAAATGCTGCATAAGCTGCTCCTGTTTTCAGTGCCTGGATACCCTCTCAGATGATTAGTTGCAATTTTCAAATCTGTATTCATTGACTAATTATTTTCACTTCCCCTACATGGTTTTCTTTTCCATAGTGTACGGTTTATTTTGCAGACTCTGCAGGGAATCTGCAGAGCTCAGGATGTTTTAATGTTGGTTCCTCAAGTGAACGTTATGACTGAAGCCTGTTTTCTACATGTTCTCTATTAGAAACTTAACGTAGCTTAAGCAAATTTATTTCCGCAGACTTTCCTAGTTGACTTGTATGAAACACTGTGTGGGGAATTGTTCTGATGTAAAATTGTGTGTTGCCGTCTCCAGAAGAATACGAAGTAGTACTTGCTAGCAGCAGCAGAAAGGGGCTAGTGTTGAGAAAATGTACAAAGATGCTGAATCCTTGGATTTGTTCAAAACGGGCTCACACCACTGTAAGTTGTTATTTCTGCTTATTAACTATGTGAAAATGTGTATAAAACCCCTTTGGTTTTGGGTTTGAGTGAAAGACTTCCTCGAGATCCTTCAGAAACTGCCCACTTACTCAGAGATTTTCCTTTCCTCCAGAGACGCAGTCCTCTAACTTAAGGATGCTGCTCATTACCTTCATGGTGCAACCAGGTCTTCTGAAGTTTCTATTCATGCAGAGGCCATAATAATGCTTTACTGACTTGGCTGGATTGTTTGGTTTTTGGGATTATTCTGACTATGTATTCTTGAATGCATTGTCTTCATAACAACTAATTATTCTGTACCATAAATTAAAAATTCTTAAAAAAATCTTCAAACATTTCCCATGAACTAGAATTGAGTTATTTAGTGTCCTTATTATTACAGATTATTGAAGTGACTTTATTGACCCTCAGGGTAAAAACACTGGTGACTCTACATCTAGCTCAAGGTTGCTGGAGCGGAAATATCGGAGGTAAGTTTGGGTGAAATGAAATATTGGGGTACGATGAAATATTGGGGTTCTGCTCACACGCCTCTATCAAGAACTGATGAGGATGAGAACCATGACAGAAATGCCAGATTATGTCACATTTCCTATGTGTTTCATAGCAGACAGATGTGCAACATTTCCATACATGTAGGAAACATCACAATTGAGATTCAATCTGAAGAGTATTTTTGTTAATATGGACAGCTGGCAATCCTCCCAATCAACCCATTGCATCCCGCTGCAGCTGATCATCTGAATCTTCCAAATTAGGTAGTGCTGTGAATGAAAGCAATAGTGTGGAAAACACACTTGACTCCAGCAATTTGAGAGCCGGCCTCCATGTTGCTCTTCAAAAAATGTGCGTACATAAAAAAAAAAAAATGACAATCAATTTAAGAGCCCCAGAATCAGTCTCCTATACCTACCTCCCTAACCGTAGCAGCATATAAAAGAAAGGAAGAACTATTTTCTGTATCCAAGAGCTCACTGCTTAAATATAACGGTCCATCATTTAAGTAAACTAACTCACCCACAGAAACCAGGCCAGAACTGTACTTGGTACATGGCATACAAAAGGAGACATAAGAAATCTCTCATCCTCTCACCATGATAACCTCAGTTCATCCCATCTTTGCACTTTCCCGCCAGCACCTCAGTGGATGGACAGTTGATAAATACAAGGGGAGATGGTGTGGCCTAACAGCTAGAGCAGTCAACCTCGAATTTGGGGAATGTTCAACATCCTGTGATTCTGGGCAAATCCCTGAATTTTCCATACTTAACAAAATGTATGTGTCCGTCTCTAACGCAACTGATGCTCATGTAAAGCGCTCTAATACCTTTGGGTCGAGTTCCAGCTATATAAAACAAAAAGAGCCAAGTAAAAACATTAGGGAACAGCATAGTCTGGAAGAGCACTGGAATGAAAAACTGAAAAGAAATACGGATATACTACTCCCTCTGAAACATATCTCATTCTGCCTCCAGCACCTTAGTGAACCTTATCTTTACAATGCTTTTCAGTAGTATTGGCAAAGCATGAGTTGGGTCACTGATTGTGTCACCGGCACACATTATCGAACCACAAGCATTGCCAAAACTAATAGGTCTAGCCATTGTGGCCTATTGGCTTTGCCAGTGGTTTTTAGCCATGCTGTGCAGAATGGCTAAAGTTAAAAAAGAAAAAAGCCTTTGACACGGCAGCCCATGTCATTAGGTCGATTGTGCACTATGTAAGCAAATGTAAAACCTGTGCAAATTTCAAATGCCAATTTCTATCACAGAGCTTGCAAAGCATGAACCAACCAGTTCTACATCACTTCTCAGCTGGAGTACACGTGTTTACTTTTGGGAGCAAGCCTTCAGGATCCTTCAGCCTGTAGGGAAGTCCTCCTAAAGTCTAGCCACACCGATCTGTCCCAGTACTACATTTTAGTGTCACCCTGGTCTCTAAAGATTTGTGGCATTGCATTTCTGGCACACGAAGAGAGGGGCTGTACCCTCCCCACCACCTTCTGTCTGCTATCAAGCCCACTATCCGTGGGACTCTGAGACATTTACAACCTGTGCTGCTAACACTTCCTCTCTGAATTCAAGGGCAAACGTGAACCTGTTTACCCAACACATGGGTGTATCGAGCAGCTGTTTAGTGCCAGCAGTGCGGTTATATTGGAATGTAGAGTATCACCCCTGTGAAGTGGAAGAACGAACACCCCGTTGCCACTTGTGTGAAAGCTGCTTTGAAGATGTCAGCAACAGGAAGTGATGTGTGCCTCCCTACAGTCAATGGCTAGGCTAGACGCGATTGTTGAAGTGTCAGTGTAAATGTATGCACACACCCGGGTAAGTTAACCCTGCCAACTCTTAAAGTAAATCTTGGAGAACAGAATGGACTGAAGGGGGCACATTAGCCTGTACAGTGGTCGATTCGACTAGATTTCCCAGAAATAAGCCACAGCCCTTTCCTTTTCCAACTGAGAGTAGGGCCACAAGATCTGAGCAGTGAGTGGTAGTAGTTCGACCTTCCTTGGCTCCCCTTTTAAACCTCCCTCACTGTTCTCTAATCTCCAGCACCAGGCGATGTGCCTTTACATTTTTTTTGCTGATTAGGAGTTTAATAATACTTCCCAGCACACGTCAAGTTCAAGTAAAAGCTTAACAATTAACAGTGCAACATATCAGCACAATTCAAATAACACAATTTTTCTCTTCTCAGTTCTTCAATTGCGTGGAGCTTCACCAGCCTCCAACAGCCAACACGTGTTTCGTCACATACAGTGAGGTTATCACGCGACTTTTTCAAGGCTATATCTTCTCAGTAGAAAAGCTTAGATTCGTGGTGGCACTTCCGACCCACAAAGGGTTTCAGTATTGGCGGCGTCCCCAAACTCCGTTTCTCTAAAAATATCCAGGGATCTTGAAATGTCCCATTATCAAATACTCCAAGTAGAAATTTCAACGTGCAGGATGCCGCCACTCATGTGATACAGACTATGTATTACCATACTCGGCATCACACGATAACCTCCCTGTATGCGACAAAACACGTGTTGACTGTTGGAGGCCGGTGAAGCTCCACGCAATTAAAGAACTGAGAAGAGAAATATTGTGTTATTTGAATTGTGCTGATTTGTTGCACTGTTAATTGTTAAGCTTTTACTCAAACTCGACGTGTGCTGGGTAGTGTTATTGTTTTCAATTGTCCCGGGCCTATTTAGGGGAGGTTGGTGGTTCTCCCCACCCTACAGCACGCTAACCTTCTTAGTGGCGCCGTTTACCTAAACAGAATACCACTGTCCGCATCTTCTGATTAGGAGCTCGCAAAACCTCATTCTTCTCTCTCTCCCCACCTTTAGAGACAGAAATTGCAACCTGCTTCAGGTCTGAACACTTTCATTGTGCAAACCGGGAGACGCCCACTTCGTTCTATGCATGCATAAGTTTTCACATGGATGGAAAGGCTGCTCATTTTTGCCCTACTTGCTTTGATAGTTGAGCAAGGGTTCTGCTAGGTAGAGTTGCATATCTCTCATCCATTGTGCAGCTCATCTACTGCCCCGTGACTTCAGGTTACGCGGCAGTTGGTCAACCCACTTCATTCACTGGCTGTCCGCACTGTGAGTGAGAGGATTTTGTTTGATCACATGTGCACAGGAGCATCAGAAGGATTACACTTCAGTGCATCTGCTGGTGTGTTGGGGCTCTGGCCTGCTCCTTTATTTTGTATATATTTCCCACTCTTTTTTCCATATTGCAGGTTTGCAAAATAAGTTTTAAAAAACGACTTCACAATTGCTAAGGCCACACTTATTTGTTTTTGCCAGTGTTTATTCATTTTAAGTCTATCTTTGTGTTGGTTTATTCAAGGTACTTCAGAAGACATGCAAGTAAATGCACGTGATGGTGGTAGTCTGAAATGTGTGGTTACACAGTATTCTGACAGAACTGTCATTTTGTATGTGTTTGCATCCCTGTGCCAGCAGGTCTTTTCGAGCCTTGCTGAGAAGCAGGTCCCACCAGATTTGCCCCTTCAGCGTTTCTTACCAGAAGCCATTTCCAAGGTTCTGCACAAAATTGAACAAGTGTAAAAACTAGTTTTCAAAAGAACTGCCAGTTTCCTTGAGTTGCTTTCATCGTATTTGCAAGGCCACATCCTCGTGCTCATGCGACTGGGCACACAACGTGGTCCTGCCTGTTCTTTGGTCTATTGTGGTGTAATGCCAACTTCTGGATTTAACAGCTGAAATCTAAACTCTATGTAACCCTATACAGTCAAATAAATTAAGTTTAATAAGGTTTGCTTTCACCTCAGACGGCAATCAGTCTTGATTGGCTACTGGAATTATGCAATTTTGCAGCCTCGAGGTTTCCTCATAATTATGGATTTTCCACATTTGCCACATAATCCATCATTTGCTGCACTATCTGCAGATTTTAACAATGTTTCTAGCTCAAACAGATCAAAAGTGATTAACAACGCAACAACACATGTTGTGGCACAGTGGAAGGCCCTTCTCAAAGGTTGATTGTTAATCTTTCTATTGCAGATTGCAGTGTTTGGGTGGCAGGCTGGTACTAATGGAGTAAAACCTTTCTCCAGATGGTGTTAACGTGTAAAAATGACAAAATTATGAGGTAATACAATCACCAAATGTGCTGCATTAAGTCACATTTTGCCTCTTCTTCCGCATAATTTAGTAATCCCTTCCACATCATTTGGTCCTCCCCTGTCTCATAATTCCAATGGTTGTCGTCTAAATCGCCACCTCGGGGCTGGTCTGAAGTATACCTGCTGAGTAACTTTAGCCAAATTACGTTTATTTCAATGTTCTCTTATCTGCACACACTGTTCAAGGCAGGTTTAGACTACAGAATGTTAACCTCTATGGTAGGACGGAGATGTTTACTGATTTTACAGTTGGCAGGTGATGAATGTAGCATAAATAGGGTTCAGCCCAAGCTAATAATGCAGAAGTCAAGTGTGAGGCTCTGGGTAGCAACACATAAGAAAATCTACACGTTGACCAAAAATACCTTCAGTTGCTTTAATTTCACGAGATGCTAACAGTGTTGTAAATTGTCATTTATGCTTTTCTGGGTGCTGTATTGTGGCATATTTAACGCGTTGACCTGCGCCCAGCATGGCTCCACCTTCACACATCCTCAGATGCACTCACAGCTTGGGTAACTCCGGGTACATGAAACAGTGAAATGGGTGTTCTCCTACGCCCTCCGATACTAAGTGTGTCGGTCACTTCATCTGCCTGCTGGAATAGAGCTCTCTGTTGCTACTGCTGAAGCCCAGCAGAGAAGACACCTGCTCAGTAAGCTTCAAAAGGAGCCCATGGTGCTCCTTGAAGTCATGAACATTGAAGGCTTACTTTTATTCTCAGAGGATCTTCATATGGGAGAGAAAGCTAGGAAGTAACCAAAGGAAACAGTTCTGTTACAGATGGTTGTGCCTGCGTTTAAGGGTGGCTGGCAACATCAGCAGCTGAAGCCTGCAAGGAGGGGACGAGCACAGGGAAACCTACTTGTAGGATTCTTTGTCATCTATTTACCCCAGAAGCATCTTGAAGAAAGCCTCACTGGTGACAACGGATGTATCTCATTCACTCCCCCACCCCCCACCCCCACCCGTCGGCACACGGCTTTAGTGTTGCTGGTGTAAGACATTAAGCCATTCTCTAACCACACCAAGATATGCCACCAGAGATCCCAGTTCAACCACATAATTCCACACCATAAAATATTACTCCGCACCATGCCACATAGTAACACTACAAACCATGCCACATAATTCCACACATCACAATTCAATGCCACACAGTTCTGCACCACACAACATAATTACATTCTGCATAATACCACTCAGCTCCACATAATTACTTTACACATAATTACACTCTGCTCAATACAACTCACTATGCCACATACAAGCAATTCACATAAATAAACTCCACACCATAACAATTCCAAAGCGCATAATTTCACTAAAGGCCACACAATTCAACTCCAGACATTTACAAAACACATCACATAATTTCACACAAAACCGCATATTTCAAACACACAACACAATTCCACAACACACCACATACCTCCAAAACACCACAATTTACACATCATACCACAATTAATAATTCCAATACAATGCACATAATTCCACGCCAAACCACAAACATCCACTACACTCCGAATCAAAACACATAGGTGAAAGAAATTGTCATTTACAACGCCAATAGCTCTAACGCTCGCAAATGCGAGACCAATTGCATTGCAAATGCTTGTTATTTTATGTAAATGGGTAAGTTGGTTACTCCTTTTAACACGGAGATCCTTTTGTTACATGTTACTAGTTCATAAATTGAAATCCTTCTAATATAGCACAGAGTTATGAAGGACAAGTGGCTCCTAAACCTTGTAACCCTCACTGTCTTCTGTAACACATCCTGTGCATTCATTTACAAACATAGCGCTTTAGAAGAAATAAAGCAAAAAATGTATTTACATTCTTATTGTGTGTAAATACTGGGACAGGCCAACACATCTGACAGCCTTACAGTGCATGCATATCTCCTATATACAGGGACTGAATACAGCCAAAAGCATGCCTTAAGTACCTGCAAAGTGATAAGCTTTATGCCTTTGTATCCCGTGCACTGTATTTAGGTGCGAGGCTCCTGATAGCTCCCAGACAGAATACTCCAACAAAAAAAGAGGCCTGATGGCTCCTTAAATTTAGCTTTTGTTATGGCCCCACCTGAAATCTGATAAAACCCTTCCCCGCATACGCCATGCTGCTGGCAATGGAAAGCAGACAATGTGCAGGCAGTGCTGAATGTGTCCTACAGTCTGAAAACTACACCGGGAGAAGTTTTGAATATGCTACTTACCAGTATGCATCTGTTCTTGGCATGTAGGGCTGCTGACATTCATATCTGTGCATAGATCGCAGCCTAGTGTTGGGTCCGGATGATTGCACATTGTTGTCCTGGAAGAGTCTTCGAAGTATCACGAGATAGGTGGCTCCTCCCCTGGACTACAGTGCGCATGGGCATCCTCTCCATCCTCAGATTGTTTTTCGCCATTGTGGCCGTGATGGAGGAGATACAGTAAGTGATGACCATGCTATACAGTGAGTATGAGTGGTGCAGCTGCGACAGGCGCCGGGGAGGAGGGTGGGTGATATGAATGTCAGCAGCCCTACATGCCAAGAACAGATGCATACTGGTAAGTAGCATATTCAGTTCGAGGCATGTGGGCTGCTGAACTCATATCTGTGCATAGAATAAATAGCAGTACCTCATATTAGCGGCGGCTACCTGTGCCAGCTGCAGCAGTCTGAAAAAGGGTTTTGAGAACAGCCTGTCCTACAGCTGCCTGCTGTTTTGATTGTACATCTACGCAATAGTGTTTGGTAAATGTATGTATGGTGGACCATGTGGCTGCTCTACATATTTCTTGTAAAGGAATGTTTCCCAGGAAAGCCATGGACGCCCCTAACTTTTGTGTTGAGTGGGCTCGTGGGGGAATCGTTAATGTGCGTTTAGCCTTTTGATAGCAGATTTGAATACATTTAACGATCCATCTGGCTATACCTGCTTTGGAAATGGCGTTGCCTTTGTGTTGTGGAGAGAAGGCAACGAAAATTTGTTTTGTCTTTCTAAAGACTTTAGTTCTGTCTATATAGTACAGGAGGGCTCTCTTTACATCTAGTGTATGGAGCATTCTCTCAGCGACATTTTGTGGATTTGGAAAGAAAACAGGCAGTTCGATGGTTTGATTTAAGTGGAACTGCGATATCACCTTTGGCATGAATTTGGGGTTAGTACGAAGTACAACCCTGTTTGCGTGAACTTGGATGAAAGGCTCTTGAATGGTTAGTGCCTGGAGCTCACTAACTCGTCTTAGGGAAGTGATTGCTACTAGGAAAGCCACTTTCCAGGTGAGGAATTGAACCTCGCATGAATGGAGAGGTTCGAAGGGTGGACCCATCAGTCTGGTGAGGACCAAATTGAGGTTCCATACCGGTGCTGGTGGGTGTCTTGGGGGAATAACTCGTTTGAGTCCCTCCAAGAAGGCTTTGATGGCAGGCACTCTGAATAAAGAGAGGTGCTGCCTGTTTTGGAGATAGGCTGCTATGGCGGTTAAATGGATACGTATGGAGGTGTACGCTAGATTGCAGCGGTAGAGGTGTAAGAGGTAACAGATGATGCGTCTAGCGGGTTAATGTGATTGTTGTTACAATAAATGACAAACCTCTTACATTTAGCCGCGTAGCAAGCTCTGGTAGTGGGTTTTCTGGCCTCCTTGATAATATTCATACAGTCAGGTGGCAGGTTTAGGTAGCCAAACTCTAAGACTTCAGGAGCCAGATTGCCAGGTTCAGCTGTTGCGGATCTGGGTGCTGAATTTCGCCATGGTTCTGCGTTAAAAGCGCGGGTTTGATCCGCAGCTTCTGGTGTGGCACCACGGAAAGTTCCAGAAAGGCGGTGTACCACGGTTGGCGCGCCCATGTGGGAGCAACTAGGATGAGAGTGAGAGAGTGTTGTCGCAGTTTGCGTGCCACTAGCGGTATCAGGGGCGCTGGGGGAAAAGCGTACGCAAATCTGCCTGACCAGTTCATCCATATCGCATTGCCCTGCGACTGAGGATGTGGGAACCTGGCGGCAAAGCTTTGGCATTTTGCGTTTTCCCTTGTGGCGAAGAGGTCTATCTCTGGATGACCCCACTGCTGGAAGTACGGCTGGAGTACTGATGGATGTATCTCCCACTCGTGCATTTGGTGGCTGTGTCTGCTGAGCAGATCCGCCATCTGGTTGTCCTTGCTGGAGAGGTGTTCCGCCATGAGGAATATGTTCCTTTGGATGGCCCACTTCCACATGCTCTGAGCCAAATGAGACAACTGTGGAGAGTGTGTTCCTCCCTGTTTTTGTATGTAGTACATTGCAGTCATGTTGTCCGTCCGGATCAACACGACTTTGTTGCACAAGTGTACTTTGAATGCCTTCATGGCTAGGAAGATCGCCATCAGTTCTAAAAGGTTGATGTGCATCTTCTTTTGCTGTGTTGTCCATAGTCCCTGCACTGTGTAATTGAGTACATGAGCTCCCCATCCCTGGACAGAGGCGTCCGCTGTCAGTATTATTTGTGGAACAGGCTCTCGGAACGGTCGGCCCTTGCAAAGGTTTTGTGGATTCCACCAATGCAGAGAGTTGTATGCCCGACCGCTCACCAACACTAGGTCTTTCATGTGCCCGTGAGCCTGATTCCATTGACGTGCCAAGCACTCTTGAAGCGGGCGCATATGTAATCTCGTGTGCGGGACTATGAAAATGCAGGAGGCCATCATGCCTATGAGCTGCAGGAACACTCTCGCGGGAAGGGAGTGTTGTGTTTTGAACTTTGATATCAGCAGTTGCATGCTGTTGATTCTCACTAAGTTTGGCTGCGCTGTTGCTGCCATGGTGTTTATGGTTGCGCCCAGGTACTGTTGTACTTGCGCGGGTTGTAGGTTTGATTTTGGGTAATTTAGTGAGAATCCCAGACCGTGAAGAAGGTGAATGGTGTGGGATATGTGGCTGGTACATTGCTGGGCCGACTTTGCCTGAACAAGCCAGTCGGTAGACGTGAATGCGATGCCTCCGTAGATGTGCAGCCACTGTAGCTAGACACTTTGTAAAGACCCTGGGTGCGGTTGTCACTCCGAAGGGAAGAACTTTGAATTGATAGTGATGCCCTTGAATGGTGAACCGGAGATATTTTCTGTGTGACGGGTGTATGGGTATGTGGAAATATGCGTCTTTGAGGTCTAGAGTGGCCAGGAAGTCTCCTTGGCTGAGAAGCGGGAGAACTTGCTGAAGTGTTAGCATATGGAAATGCTCTGACAGAATGTATTGGTTTAGGGGTCTGAGGTCTAGTATCGGTCTGAGGGACCCATCTTTCTTTGGGATCAAGAAGTACAGAGAGTACACTCCTGTCCCCTGTTGGTCGGAGGGTACGACATCTATCGCACCTTTTTGCAGCATACTTTGCACTTCCTGCTGCAATAACGCCAAGTGCTCTACGGACATAGGACGGTTTTTTGGCGGTATATTGGGTGGGGTGGAGGTTAGTTCTAGACAGTAACCGTGCTGGATAATGTCCCTGACCCACCTGTCTGTGGTGATGGTTTTCCACGTGGACAGGAACTGCTGGAGTCTCCCCCCGACAGGTGTTATGTGGTCGGGGGGGAGGGAGAGGGCGTCACTGTTTGTTTTTGGGTGAGGACCTGGTGTTGCCGTAACCACGTCCTCTGCCCTTGGTGCTGGAGCCCCGATATCCACCTCTGTTGGTTTTATCGTAGGCACTTTGGGTGTTCCCTTTAGGGTATTGTTGCTGTGACCCCTGGTTCCTTGGTGCTCCTCTACCCCCGGGGCGACGAAAGGAGCCACTGCGAAACTGCTGCGTCTGCAGAGCCCCCATTGATTTTGCAGTATCCGTGTCTTTTTTGATCTTTTCTAAGGTAGTGTCAACTTCTGGGCCAAATAGGAAGTCTGGGTTGACTGGCTGGTTTAGTATGTTTTGAATTTCCGGCTTAAAGCCGGATATTCTCAGCCAGGCATGTCGCCTTAAAATGACGCTAGTGTTGATTGCCCGAGCAGCTGTATCAGCGGCATCCAGGGCACACTTGATGGATGCGTTAGTAAGGAGTTGACCCTCTCTAATGAGTTGCTCCGCTGCCTCTTTGAATTCGTCTGGCAAATGTTGGAGAAGTGTTTCTAATGTGTCATAATGGGAACGATCATAACGGGCCAGGAGTGCCTGTGTATTGGCAATGCACCAAATGTTTGCTGCTTGTGCTGCAATCCGCTTGCCAGACGTTTCCAGTACTTTGGACTCCTTGTCTGGGGGAGGAGCATCCCCCGTTTGCGAATGGGCTCTTTTGCGAGCGTTAGCAACGACCATGGAATCCAGAGGTAATTGTCCCCTAATGTACATAGGGTCCCCGGGTGCTGGCTTATATTTTTTTTCAATTCTGGGGTTTAGCACCCGCGCCCTTGTTTTTTCTCTAAAAATGTCCTTTGCAGGTTTGAGTACTCCTTTCAACATGGGCAGTGTTTTTACAGTCCTTTCGGAAGAGGCGAAAGTGTCCACCAAGAAGTAGTCGTCAACAGTGTCAGAGTGGAGTTCTACCCCATGATTGGCAGCAGCCCGTTCTATGAGGGCATTGAAGGCAGCAGTGTCTTCCGTGGGGGAAGTCTTCGTGCCGTAAAGTTGCGTGTCCTGGGTGTCAGCCGCGGCACCCTGTTCTGTAGGTTCATCCCATGGTTGATCTGGGTCCTGTAGATGGTCATCAGGATCTACATCTTCAGGGTAGGGCGTATCATCGCCCGTATAGTCCTCGACCACATCTGTCTCGGAAGGAGTGGGAGAAAAGGACTGGGGATGCTGATGTGAGGTTTGCCAGCGGTCGTGAAGAACTGGGTTCGACCCTTGTGGCCTTTTTTGTTTGAGAGGTATTTTGTATGATTCTAATTCCCTCTCTGGCGTTGCCTTTCTCTTGCGGGCCATCAGTTTACCTGTGGTGGCATCGATGAAGAGAGGCTGTGCAGTGTCTGAATCAGTGAGTCCAGTAGAGAAACCCTGGGTTCGCCGAACACACGTCCGGATCTCGAACATCTTTGGCGCCGTGGGCGGTGGTAAGCCAAAAGTAATATTGGGTGGCGCCGAAGGCGCTTTTGTAGCTTTGGGCGTTTCAGGGCCCGACGTGGATCGGAGGGCTGCCCGTTCCCTGATTTTTTGCAACGAAGCCGCTACTTGTTGGACGGCGAATGCAGAAGGCTGTCTGGAAGTCGTCGACGGCTTCGGAGCCATGGGGTCATCGATCCGAAGAGAGGTCTCGACGGTTGTAGGATTGGACGATTTAGTGAGTGCCACCTTGTCTTTGGAGGCTGGCGCCGATGGGGTGGACGCCGGAGTCCGAGGCGCTTTAAGAGGCCTGATGGTCTTTTTCTTCGGGTTGGCACCGACATCCGCTGCAGCAAGTTCGGCGCCGAAGTCTCTTTTGGGGCGCTCGGAGCCGACGGGCTTTGCGTGCATCGAAGGAGATGAGGGTCTCGAGGCCTTCGAGCGGTGTAAATCCAGTTTCACTTTCGATTTCAGTGGTACTGGTGCAGCAAGTGGTTTTGTTTTCCACGAAGGGAACCCAGTTGTTTTTGGTAACAATGGCTCTTGTTGAATGTTCGAGGCCGGGCCGGAAGGCGGGGCCGAAGAACTCTTAGAACGGTCTCGGGGAAGGCCCGGGGCGATCCTTCGACCTGAGCCTTATGATGACGTATATTATCGGCCTCCGTATCAGCGGACAGGCCTGGCTTGTCGCTTGAGCCATCTTCTTCGGCCCCAAAGGCCTCCTCGCAGTCTCCTACCTCGTCGGCGACTTCTTCCCTACGGAAAAGCGTCTCGTCATCGGCTTCCGCTCGGGAATCCTGCTCGGAAGCGGGGCTGGAGGCTACTTCTTCCACGCTCTCGGCGTCTTCGTTGCTGAAGATGTTGGTTGGGGCAGGCGCCGATTGTTGCGCTTCTAGTCTCGCCACTCGTCGATTCCGGAGGGTTTTCTTCGATCGGAATCGGGCACAGGCCATACATTTGGACTCATCGTGGTCCGGCGAGAGGCATTTGTTGCATACCGGGTGTACGTCGATATGGGGATATTTTGCGTGGCAGAGTGGACACCGTTTGAATGGAGTCCTCGATTCCATCGTCGACGGGAGTTCGAGGGTTGGATCCAACGTCCTTGAAGAGCTGGAAGAAGGGTCGAAAGTAAGACTAGAGTAGTCGATACCGAACGAAACAGTACCGACGAAACCTAAAGGCCTTTTGGCCTTAACTGAGTTTTACTAACTTGAGCTAAGTTAAGCACATCCAAACCCAATGGCGGAAAAAAACAATCTGAGGATGGAGAAGATGCCCATGCGCACTGTAGTCCAGGGGAGGAGCCACCTATCTCGAGATATTTCGAAGACTCTTCCAGGACAACAATGTGCAATCATCCGGACCCAACACTAGGCGGCGATCTATGCACAGATATGAATTCAGCAGCCCACATGCCTCGAACATTGTATTTCTGTAGGGCCAACCTCTTGGCAAGATAGACAGTGTCCACCCTGTGAAAAGAGTGGGTAGATGTTGAGTACCCGCATGTACCCTCGACTTGTGCCCTGCATTTAGGGTTTTCAGTGGAAAACATATGTACCGTAATTTCTATTCTGGTGTTACAATCCAGCAGCACAGATTCATTATTGTATTTAATCTGAAATCAAATCAGATTCTACAATATGCGCTTTTTGTTTTATAATGATTTTTTTTCACTAATACAACGTGTTTTCGAACCACAAAACATTTGTGGGGGGATCTGCTTTGATTAGAGTGCCAAAGGCGCACAGACACTTCACTTTGAATAGCCACAGTGGGACTTCTAAAACTCGTATTCTCTAGCGGGCTCACCTGGCTGTTGTCTCAGGTAAATGCAGAATAACCCCAGTCTGTAGTTTAAAAAGGGAGACACTGATGTCCCCTCGGACAGTGTTAGGATACAGATCTTATGAAAAATGTGTTATTAGTTAGTGTGTACTGTATTTCACTTTTTGGGCAATCAGTTACTGAAAGTATGTTAGGTTGTGAGCCTGTGTTCCCCCTTCACCTACCCCATCTCCAAGAAGCCTTGAACTGCTCTAGTTGTGGTACTATTTTGAGTTAAGTGACAAAGAGTACTTGGCCCAGTTGCTCAGGACCCACTGTAGGTCGGGCACTGTAAAATCAGGAGTAAAAGGCCTCAATCATCACAGTTGGTCCCAGTAGCTCCTGCTTGCCCCATGGCCTGTGGAAATTGTTCTGACAATGACACCCCCTTTACATGGTTTTGCCATACGCTCCTTGGTCCTGGGCATTAGGTGAGATAGGTTGGTGCCTCGGGCACAAGGGTCACTGATGACGTCTACCTTCTCCAGTCTTTATTAAGTCCATTTTTAATAACAATGCTAGTCCTAGTCTCTTAATTCAAGACAGATACTGGCATTTTACATGTAGGGCAGTCCACTTGTAACTGATGACTCAGCCATCAGAAAGTGTGTAATTTGAGCAAGTTGTTTCTGTGATCAGTTCATCATATGACATTAGGGACTTAAACATGTTGGGCAGTGAGTTAAGGAAAAGTTTCATAACTTACCAGTTGCTGAATTCGGTGCCATTGACCCATTTCCATGGTTGATTAGTTTCCCTCTGCAGACCAATCCAGTGGTGGTGATGAACCCCTTTGCACCGCAGCATGAAAGCCTGTAAACACAATAAAATAAAGGGACAAACTGAAACGCACAGATTAGACTTGAGCACAGTACTTCGTAGAGTTGCAGAGTGCAGACTGACTGAGAGATTGCCAAAATGGATTAAGAATACATTTTGGAGACTTTTGTGACCGGCAAAGAGAAACGCAAGACTGCAACCTGAATCGGAACATTCCTTGTTTGGTGCCTCATTTGGCCAACTTGATTCATACCAAAATACTAGTTGGTCGCTGAAAACGATCTAATTTGATTCACAGTACTGTCCTGAAGCCTTTATATCCCTCTGCAAAAGACTGATGAACTAATTTGTTATGGAGTTGCCGTAAGAGAACGCTGGAGAGTTGGGGAAATTTCAAAGGTCATCTCTACAAAATTGTACGACAGCCAGTTTGCCATGTAGCTGTAATAACCACAAATAAGATGTTGTTGTGAATATAGCATAAGAAAGCAGCCATCATGGGCATGTCCCGGATCACTGCATCACAATACTGTCTGGAATTAGTACTTTTAATAGGAACACAACAAAACAGCTGTAATTATCTCGAGTAGAGTTCTCAAATAGAGCTGGTCGGAGAAGCATTTAGTTTTTAGATCTCGCCTTGGCAGCGCATGCGCTGTCTCTGCGAGACATAAAGTAATCTCTATATTGGCTTAAACTCCATGTAATTTGTTTTTCCACTTGCTATTGGTTTACTTGTGGCAATGCTGTTGTTATCTTCCTTTCTGTTGGCTGCTGATCATTTGGTAACTTCCCTGTAGTCCCGAATCAGCGGCACCTAACTACAGTTTTAATCCGCTCTGCTCGCACTTGTTTTAATTGCGTGCAGTGTGCCATCTGTTTCTCACGCTGTGTTTGTTTATTTATTTTGAAGATTTCCCCCTGTGTCTGTAACTGGAGACTCTCCTCTACGCTGGCTAGTTATTTTAGCCTTAGTAACGAGAGCGGCAGCATTACATTACAAAATTGTGCCGAATCTTTTTATACTGTATTTTTATTTTATTACTTTGCGTAACAGAGCATATAATCGTAATGTTAAGAGTGTACCTTTTGATCACCATTTGTGTTTTTAACCCCTTCGGTGCTCATGACGGAATGGTTCCGTCATGACCCACGGTTGAGCTGTGCTCATGACGGAACCATTCCGTCATGACCCCGCCCGCGCAAGATTCCGCCAGCACAGCGGCGGAATCTGCGCAGCATCGAAGGGGTTAAAGCGCTTTTTCTGTGGCCTTTGGAATCTGTGCGTGTTCTTTCCAGGCCACACCAGCCTTCTTTACCCAAATATAAACTTTTTAAACTTAATGTTTGCCTTTTACACTTCATTGGCATAGTGTGCCTTTTTTTAATACAATTTTTTTTTCATTTTAGGCGTGTCCTTAAAAAAAAAAAAAAAATTGTGTTCATTTTAATTTTATTCGCATAAAATAAGTATCTACTGCCGCTTTTTATATTGTTTAATTTGGTAAAAAGGAAGTGCCGGTGTTTTATTAAGCAGCAGCTTCACACTCTGTATTCCTTTAAAGCGCATTTTGAGCGACGTTTGGAATACGTGCTTGTCCTTTCCACGCTACACCAGCCTTATTTACCCACATATTAGGCTGTTAACCATCATGTTTGCTTTTTAGATTTTACTTTCACATTGTGCTTTTGTTCCCTATATCGGCTTTTTACGTTTGATCTTTACACTTAATATTTTGTTTTGTTATATATCTGGATGCACTGACATGAGTAGCATACACTTATAAAAGTAAAACAAAATATATATATATTTATATCCATACATATCGAAATACATATATAAAAAGATATATACAGCTGCATATCTATACAAGTGCATACATACATATGCATAAATATATGCATGCATATATGCATATATGTGTATATATATATTCACTGAAAAAACCATAGGTTTCAGGGGTGTTATAGTTAGCTGGACTTTTCACTTGTACAAAACCATTGAAATTCCCCCGTTATAGTTAGTTCAGCTAACTATAACTCGCGCGCCCGCAATGCACTGCTGATGACGTCACATATTACATCACTCATGACATGGTCAGTGACATCACTCATGACATCACTGATGACATCTCAAATGACATCACTGATGACATCATCCAGTGAATGTGTGTTTTTCTGAAAATTAAATATGTTTTATATATGTATATCTCAAGGTCGATGGAAGAATAAATGGGTATATAAGTGTCTAAATGGATGATTTGTTTTTGAAAAATGGATTGTGTAACTGACTGATTAAGTGTATCATAGTGAATACATGGCTTAGTGAGTAATGTTTAAATATGTAAATATCTGTATCAGTCTCTCACTTTGTGTATAAGTGGCTGCATGGGTTGGTGAGTAGCTACATGGGTGTCTATATAGGTTATTAGTTGGTTTTTTGAGTATCAGTCTGAGTGTCTGCATGGTTCGGTGGGGGGTATTACGTAGTGCATAGGTGCATGAATGAGTGACTCACTGTTTGTATGTGTTGAACACAGCATGTGTGCAGGACTGTATGGGTGGATGAGTGTGTGTATGGGTGTGTTAGTGAGTGAATGACTGTCTCAATAGTGTCTTTATGAGTAACTACATATGTTTTAAACTAGTATATGTGACTATTGGTGTATATATGTGAGTATATGTGAGAGTGAGAGATTGAAAGAGTTCCTGTATGAATAAGTATGTGTTTCTATAAGTGATTGTTTAAAAGACTAAGTATGTGTAAGTTTCCGTAGAAGTAAGTGTGGTGGTGTGTGTATAACTGTATATGCAAGTAAATGTATGTTTGATTCTTTATTAGCATGAGTGACTATGTGTGTGAGTAACTCTATGGATGAGTGGCATTGTGTAACAGGATGTATAGGTGTATGAGTACATATGATGAGTGAGTACATGTCTGAGTGACTGTATAGGACTGTTGGTGAATGAGTGGATGTGTATGTGGATCTTAGAATTACTGAAGAGGTTGTTGTAACTGGTATTGGTATGTCCATTGTTTTGAAAATTTTAGTCTCTATTTTTGAATGTGTGTATCAAAGGTTATATTAGGGTGAGAGGAGGTCTGCCACTCTATCACAAGGATGATGTCATCAGTGATGTCATCAGTGATGTCATTTGAGATGTCATCAGTGATGTCATGAGTGATGTCACTGACCATGTCATTAGTGATGTAATATGTGACGTCATCAGCAGTGCATTGCGGGCGCGCGAGTTATAGTTAGCTGAACTAACTATAACGGGGGAATTTCAATGGTTTTGTACAAGTGAAAAGTCCAGCTAACTATAACACCCCTGAAACCTATGGTTTTTTCAGTGAATTTCTGAGGTTTTTTAAATGCTAATTCCTAACTATAACGTGCCTGAAACCTATGGTTTTTTCTGTGAATTTCAAAGGTTTTTTAAATGCTAATTTCTAACTATGCCTAGGACATGTGAAGAAAGAAGAAAAAATGCACAGAAAGAAACAAAAGAAGTGCAGAAAGAAGCAACAGAAGTCCTCAAATACGAAGATAAGTGCAGGAAGAAGGATAACGTGCAGAAAGAACAAAAAGAAGAGCAGAAAGAAGCCTTGTTGCAAAATCATCCTGTACCCTCAACTTTTTCAGACGGATACTGGTGGTAACTGAGTCTGACTAACCAGTCCTAGAGCCAGTGCTATGTTAAAAGTCACTTAGAATACAGTGAAAACACCTACATACACTAGGGAACATTATGCGTTGGGGTCCCCCTGTGATTAGCATGACCTCCTCTGTAAGCCCCTAGTATATAATAGGGCATGGGGATTAAAACTACCTCTTAAAACAGGCCACAGGGTGTTTTTGTACACGTTAACTCAGGCCCCGTCCCCTCCCTTCACCACTGTGTAAACACGCCCTGTGTCCAATTTTAGTTGGGAGATTAAGTTCATTTGAATCCTGAGGGTCCCTAGGGTCCAACTAGCCCACGAGGTACCTCCAGTAAGTGCCACAGAGCTGCGTTGCAGAGAGGTGTAAAAAGTGGCACGGCCTGGACCACCTCTCTGCAATGCAGCTCAGTGGCGCTTACTGGAAGCACTTGGTTGGCTAGTTAGCCCCCAGGGGCCCTCAGTATTGAAGGGAAATTATATCCCCAATTTAAAACGTGCCATAGTGCGTGTTTGCACACGTCACCTCAGGCCCCGTCCCCTCCCTTGACCACTGTGTAAACGCACCCTGTGGCTGTTCTAAGTTGAGAGATTAAGTCCCCTTGAATCCTAAGGGTCCCTAGGGTCAAACTAGACCACTAGGTACCTCCAGTAAGCGCCACAGAGCTGCGTTGCAGAGAGGTGTGAATAGGGGCTTGGCCTCAGAGCACCTGTCTGCAGCGCAGCTCCCTGGCGCATACTGGAGATGCCTATTGGGGGCGCGTTTGCAGAGTGCTGCACGGAGGGGGTATGGCCTCCGGCACAACGCCAGTCTTTTATTTATTTTAATTTTTTAAGAAGGGGGCTGTGTGGTTCCCCTTCTTATTCTAATTTATAGGCCCTGATGACCCCATCCCCCAGGGCTTGTCTCCTAATTATATTTTTTTGACCCCAATCCCCAGGGCCGGCCACTGTTTTTTATTATTTTTAAAAAATATATATTTATAGACACACCTAGGACATGCTGGACAAACCGTACGTACCTATCACCACGACGATTTGCGTGATATTCATTAAAAGGCGACTATGCATGCAATGAATCCCCGTGGAATGTATTTACACCACTAGTAAAGCTCTGACATGTCTGATGCCCTACCGTGCCTAATGCCGGTAGACACCCTTGTCGTTTATTTAGACAAACATGGGTAGCTATTGACGGGCACATTTAACCCCTTCGGTGCTCATGACGGAACGGTTCCGTCATGAGCCACGGTTGAGCTGTGCTCATGACGGAACCGTTCCGTCATGACCACGCCCGCGCAAGAAACCGTCAGCACAGCGGCGGAATTCGCGCAGCATGGAAGGGGTTAATACACATGCACACCAAGCCATTCAAAGAGGATTCGACAAAAATTCGACCAAAACTATGTAAGAAACCCCCCTCACGGTTAATAAAACACACATCCACTGCCGGATGTGTAATACTTTTTATTTTACTCTCTGGAAAGGGGATGAACATCACTTGAGAGTCACAGCGCGCTCCTGACAGAGCCCAATGCTGTGTTACACCCACCATTGCCTGCCGAGTGCCACACACCTCTGTGTTGTATTCCACTAGCTAGTGCATATGCTATGACACTCTCTAGCCCATGTGCACTGTAACACCACCCCGTGAATATGTCATGCCACACTTGTCTTCGCACGGGTTATATTGCCCCATCTAACGTGCCTTCCTCAATGCCTATGTTATAACGCACAGTGCTATGTCATACATATTATAATCTGGGATCCATATCTTTGTCACAGTGCATATGCAACGTTACACTCCCCAGCACATATTTTATATTACAACTTTAGAGACTAGTTAGGTTACACAACACTGCCCTGTGCATATTACGCTCCAAGGCGCATATCGCATAGCACGCGCTAGTGCCTGTGCTATCTCGCGCTCTCCAATGAATCTGTCATTGCGCACAATGTATTGCATATTATATTTCACGCCCGGTTCATCTTATATCACACTTTTTGGTGCATAGTTTATACCATACACTATATCTAGTTTTCATTTTCAATCGTGCTCTCAGGACTATGTTCTATATAACACTGTGTTCACCTACCCTTTTCACGGGCATTACATTTTGCGATAGGGGGTGGAGGGTCAGGGGGTGTTTCTGCCAAGTGAGCCCGGAGTCACAGTCACAAACGTCCTCTTCTTCCTGAATAAAAGTGAGATTATGCTGCATACTTGTTCATATTTTAAGTAGTTCGCACAGACACAATGTTTTAAAACCAATAAAGTTCCTAATACCCGCCTTCTCTGAACAGTTAGCTTGCTGCCCCATCCCCCTCCTCCCTATCCTCTGTTGTGTGAATCCATGAACTAGCCTCCTCCCTCCTGCCATGCATGGTCTGATGTGCTGCCACTGCCCTCAATTTAGTATGATGTACCAGTCCACTCCTCCTGCCCTCCATTGCCCAATTCTATGCCCCATCATTGACCTCCTGCTTAAACTCTGTGCTTAGCTTGCTGCCCCTATTCTCCTTCCCCCTGCCCTCCGATGTCTTTGTGCATGCCCCTGCTCCATCCTTTTTGCCCACCATGTTCCATGGACCTGCCACTCCTATCTACTCTGAGTGTTCTGTTGAGCTGCCACTCCCCTCCCACCTGCCTAGCATTGTCAGATGACTGTAACCTGTCCCTGCCACCTCCACCCTGCCTGTCCACATGCCATGCCCCTATCCTCTTCCTCCTGTCCTACATGGTCCATTGCACTGCCACACCCTTCTGCCCTCCCTGGTCTGTTGTGCTGCAACTGCTCCTCCTGCCTGCCCCGTGTGGTCTGTTGTGAGGTCCCTTCCCCTGAACTTTCTTGTCTGTGCACAGGTCCTGACCCTCCCTTCTATCCTCCATCGTCCTTTGTGCATGCCCCTGCACCCTCCTTCTTGCCCATCATAGCCATTGTGCTGCCACTAACCCTCCCAATTGCCATGCATGGTCTTCTGTGCTGCCATGGCCCCTCCCACCTTCCCTGGGTGGTCAGTTAGCTGCCCCTGACCCCCTCCCACCTTCCCTCCATGGTCTGTGTGAATGCCATCACAGTCTCACTGTTGCTCTTCATGGTGTGTCTTGCTTCTAGTGCCCATCCTGCCTGACCTCCATGGCTATCTTGCTGCTCCTGCCCTGCCCCCTTGCCCCCAGCCCTCTGTTTACATGTGCAGACCCCTACTCCCTCCCTCCTGGCTTGTCTGTTCCATTGTACTGCCCCTGATCCGTCCCTCCTGCCCTTTATGTTCTGTTATGCTGCAGCTTTCTCTCCTGTCTGTCCATTATGGTCAGCTAGCTACCATTGCCTCTTGCCCCTCTGTTCTCTGTTGTCCATGTGCATGGTCCTGTCCCCTCCCTCTTGCTTTCTATGGATTGTTGTGCTGCACTCCCGTCCTGCATGCCCTGTGTGGTGTATTGTGCTGCTGCAAACCCTGATGCCTGCCCTGCAGGATCAGTTTGGTGCACCTCTCCATGTCCCTCCTGTCCTCTGTTATCCAAGTCCATGTCCCTATCCCATTTCCTTCCATGATCCAATGTACCATACTTGCAAACATTTTGAACTTGGTAAGAGGGAGATTTTGAAAAAAATCTGGGGTATTGATTTTCCCCTTTGAGTTACATTGAAAAAGAGGATATTGTAGACAGGAGACAGTCAAATAAAGCCCATTTGAGCTTAAAAACATTGGACGTTTCCTGGCTGAATCGGGTCTGTTGGCATGTATGGTTGTACTACCATTGCCTCTTCCTTCTGCCCACAATGGTCTATTACATTGCCACAGCCTTGAAGGAGGGTAGATTTTGTATCACAGGGGGCCCCTGGCCCGTTCTGTCCACACCTGAAGTATGAGACCCTTGTCCTTGCCCTGCCAGCCGTATTTGTAGGCCGTATTAAATTGACCAGCGGGTCCTGTGTTGCTATATAATTGTCCTGAGACATCCTTACCACTCAGCCAGCATAAAACCCCTGTGTAGGCCCTTCTGTTCAATATGTAGGCCTCTTTGTTAAATTGACCATAGCTCTGCAATTTTAGTGTATAGCAGTCTGAAGGCAGGTCAGCGAGGCCTTCTGCTCCAAACTAGTAGCCCCCACCCTTCCCGAGTGCTCCGTGCTCGGTATCAAAGTTCAACATCCCGCTGAAGCTGTCGATATACAGTAGGCTGCATCCTGGACTGGTACTTGCTTCCTGGGCAGGTTTCCCGCTTTTAAGGAAGTGGCAACCGCAGAGCGTCAAGTTAGGAGAACTGAGAAGATTTTATACATGAATATATTGAATTCCCGTACAATACCCATTATTTTCTGCTTGCTCTATGGAACTTACGATAAGCGATTGGCCTGAGAGACTGACCTTTTCACCCAGTCCATTGTCAGCATTAAGTGGGTAAATGACGAAATGTCTGGTAAAATCTGCAGACGAAGCTTTTGGGTAGCATACGTAGGTAGATGTAGCGTGCAAAGGAGCCCACAAAATGATATAAAAAGGGAGCACCCACAGATATCGAGGGACTACCTCGCCATCTGTATGTAGGTTAACAGGCTGTGCATGTTTTCCCCAAGAGCTGGGAGCTCTTGTCTTCCTCTGCTTAAAATGTCTTGCTCTGCTTTGCTTGAAGTATCTTATTCTATTTTACCTATATGAAATGTCATGTTATGTTTAACCATTGTTCTCTTTACTTTTGCATTTAAAAGATTTTGTATTGTAATTGCAGGAATGCTTGCTCTAAGAGTAAACGTGAGTGTTCCTAGGTAACATTTTCCTTGGTGTAACTTGTTTCTCATGATGCATTTATAGATGTGTTTTCTCTCTCTCTCTGTCAGTACATTAATTGAGATACAGAGAATATCATGACAGCTGTATGATTATCTGGATTCTGTATTTTGTACTTTATGTCTCTATTCTGCGGTTTCTTTGAAGTTGCATCTTCTCATTAAACTGCCATTGTATTCTGCCTCCAATTCCATGTCTCATATGTCTGTTTTCTTCATTTTTGGAGCAAGCGTTCCTAGGCACCCCGGCTCAAATTAAGGTGCCCCTTTTGTCCCTGACTCACTCTCCTGCTCAGTTCTGTGGTGGCTCCCGGGGCTCTGGGGACCGCCCCTAGCTTCCTTGACCCGTAATAGATCTTCCCTCCAACAGCCTCTCTTGCAAGTCCTGTATTGTTGGTTTGTTGCCCCTGCCCCCCTTTCCACTGCCCTCCATAGTCTGTTGTGCTTCCACGGCCCTTCCTGCCTGCTCAGTGTGGTTAAATTGTTGCCTTTGCACCCTCCTACCTGCCTTCCATTTTCAGAGTCCGTGCCCCTGGCCTCTGCCTCTCAACAGTACCCTAATGAACAACTGGATTGCTAACATTCTATATTTATTACAAAAGTGTGGAACGCCTGACATCATCTTGATGTAATCAAAACTGTAATACCTAGAGCATTTCCTTTAGAGATTACATATATGAGAAGGTCTTATTGGCATCAAAATTATGGTTAGTGCTCTAAAAGACTAAAATAAGGACATATTTTCTGAGTTTTCAAATAGCGACAAAGCACTTTTAAATTATTTGTTATCTTTATGTTTTTTTATCCAGTTGACCACTTGATTAAATGTTGCACTTAGGGGAGAGGATGTGGTGTTACTTCCAGAACTGCAGACTTTGCAACTGGGGAACCAGGTTGATGTTTCTGCTTCAGCTCGACATTCTGTGATTCTGGTCAAATCACTTAGTTTCCCCATGTCTACAACCAAAATGAATTTGTTCTTGTGTGATGTAACCAATGCTCATGTAAAGCACTCCAATACCTGACAAGTCTGCACTATATAACACTGCAAAAACACAAAATAATAAGTGTTTTGCACACTTCTGTCATTGGGCTATATTTGGGCTACATCTGGGTGATTTTGGGCTACATTTGGGCTCTTTTGTCTCCGGTGGCCATCTTGGGAGATTTATTTGTTATGAAGTTTCCTAATTTCCTCATGTACTGCAGTCTCCTCAGTAGGAAATGCTTTCAGTTTTTTACTTTGATTCCATCATGAAGGTATTCAGATATGTCACACATTTGCCATACATTCTGAATGTTAGCACTCTAGTTGCTCATTAGATCACTGTAGTAAAACTACTGTTCACCATGGAAGACTGCTCCTGGTATTAAATGTGCATGTTTCAGTCTGCATGTCAGAATTTTTTAATGAAATAGAAGAGGATTTGAGAAGTCACTCAAAATGTGCCCTCATTTTCTTTCTTCAGCATTAATCATAATTTCTATGGCAAAATGAACCCCCTCATTGTGTTCCTTTTTAAATTAAATGTTTTAAGTGTTACCAGTTTATTCCAATCAAGATGGCTTCAGGTGTGCCATACTTTTGTCATAATGAAGACAGTAAGCGCTATGTTGTTTTTAAGAACATTCTGGGACATTCTGTCATTGGGTTATACTTGGGCTACATCTGGGTGATATTTGGGCTACATTTGGGCTCTTTTGTTTCTGGTGGCCATCTTGGGAGACTTCTTTGTTATGAAGTTTCCTAATTTCCTCATTTACTGCAGTCTCCTCAGTAGGAAATACTTTCAGTTTTTTACTTTGATTCCATCAAGAAGGCATTCAGATGTGTCACACATTTGCCATAAATTCAGAATGTTAGCACTCTTTTTGCTCATTAGATCACTGTAGTAAAGCTACTGCTCACCAGGGAAAACTGCTGCTGGTATTGAAAATGCATGTTTCAGTCTGCATGTCAGAATTTTGTAATGAAATAGAAGAGGATTTGAGAAGTCACTCAAAATGTGCCCTAATTTTTCTTTCTGCAGCACTAATCATACTTTTTATGAAAAAATGAACCCCCTCATTTTGTTCCTTTTTAAATTAAATGTTTTAAGAGTTACCACTTTAATCCAAGCAAGATGGCTTCAGGTGTGCCATATGTTTATCATAAGTAGGGCTGTTAGCGCTCTAGTAGTTCTTTGGAACACTCTGGGAAGCTGCAGTAGAACACAAAGGAATCAACTGACAGTCTCTGCCCTTGTTGGATGTACATGTTTTACTGAGAATGTCAGACTTCATTCTCACATGACTGAGAAAGATAATGTGAATTTACAGAAAATAAGCTCTCAGTTTAGCTTATAGATCACCTTCCAAACCTCTGTGGTAAAAGCATGAGTAAATATTTTTCTCTCAATCATGATATCCCAGCAGAAGGCTTTTTCACATGGTGAAATCACCTTAGAACATACCACAATTCCTAAAATGAGTATGGTACCATCAACAAATGATTTATAATGTAACTAAAGTCTTAAAACCTTCTATTAACTGCAATGCTTTTTAATGAGGTGCTATCATGTATATTGGTCCCAAGATGGCTGCCAACACTTCTTGGATGAAGTGCTGACAGCCAATCAGATCTCAGGACGAGATGTGTGGTTAGGCTCCGCCCACATATATATATGCTTTTAAATGCTATTTTCTCAGGAAATACTGAACAGATTTACACCAGACCTGCAAAAGGCACTTCCTTGACCTTATGGCTACATCTCTGCCAAATTTCAAGGAATTCTGTTCAGCCGTTCGGGCTGTAGCTGTGTCTAAAGGTCCTATGGAAAAATGCATGGGAAAAACGCGTTTTGGGACCCCCCTTTTATCTCAGTCCCTGCTTGACGAATCACCCCGAGACTTTCAGGGTAGGAGCGGAGCGCAGCGCCCCACCTATTTTGAAAATTTTGCGAGGATTCGTCGACCGGCGCCAAAGTTATTCAAAATAGAATGTTGCGGTTTTCCTATGGAAACAGGGTCCTAACTATAACTACCTACTGGCGACCGCCAGTAGGTAATATATATATATATATATATATATATATATATATAAATGCATACATATTTATATAAATATGCATACATAAGTATGTGCATATATATATTACCTACTGGCGGTCGCCAGTAGGTAGTTATAGTTAGGACCACGTTTCCATAGGAAAACCTCAACATTCTATTTTGAATAACTTTGGCGCCGGTCGACGAATCCTCGCGAATTTCTCAAAATAGGTGGGGCGCTACGCTCCGCTCCTACCCTGAAAGTCTCGGGGGGATTCGTCAAGCGGGGGCTGAGATAAAAGGGGGGTCCCAAAACGCGTTTTTCCCATGCATTTTTCCATAGGACCTTTAGAACGAGCTACAGCCCGAACGGCTGAACAGAATTACTCAAAATTTGGCAGAGAGGTAGTCCCTAGGTCAAGGAAGTGCCTTTTGTAGGTTTGGTGTAAATCTGTTCAGTAGATTCTGAGAAAATAGCCTTTAAATCAATATATATATCTGAGCCAGCTTACGGTACGCTTACCGTACGCTTACGGTAAGCGTACGGTGGCGTGCGCGAGCGCGATTCTGATTGGCTCTTAGATCTTAGTAAACATTCGAATCGGCCGAAACCAGGAAGCGGCGGCCGCCATTTTGTCTCTCGCACTGAGAGTGATTTTAAAAATATCAAGCCCAAAAACATGTAAAGGGGCTGTTTTGACAACTCCCTCCCACATAGTCATGTTGAGGGAGTCCCCAAACATCCCCCAATTGTAAAAACGGTTTTATTTTTTTTTTCGGCAATTTCGCGGGGTACGCTTACCGTACGCTTACGGTAAGCGTACGGTAAAAAAATAAAAATAAAAAAAACACTATCCACACTTACCCCACCCCCTGTGCTTTTGGTGGCCGAAGGCCACCAAATGTACAGGGCTTATGTTAAGGGCAAAAAACACTATCCACACTTACCCCACCCCCTGTGCTTTTGGTGGCCGAAGGCCACCAAATGTACAGGGCTTATTATAAGGGAAAAAAACTTAGCATTTAAAAAACCGTACTAATTCACTGAAAAAACCATAGGTTTCACACACGTTATAGTTAGGAATTAGCATTTAAAAAACCTTGCAAATTCACTGAAAAAACCATAGGTTTCACACATGTTATAGTTAGCGGAAATTTTACTGATAAAAAACCTGTGAAATTGCCCCGTTATAGTTAGCGCAGGCAACTATAACTCACGCAACTGCAATCTTCTGCTGATGACATATGTGTCTTTATGAAAAAAAAATATTTGTAATATATGTATAGCTAAAAATGTATGGAAGAAGACATGGGCAAATAAGTGTCTAAATACAGTATTAGCATCAGCAGAGGATTGCAGTCGCGTGAGTTATAGTTGCCTGCGCTAACTATAACGGGGCAATTTCACAGGTTTTTTATCAGTAAAATTTCCGCTAACTATAACATGTGTGAAACCTATGGTTTTTTCAGTGAATATATATATAGATAGATAGATAGATAGAAATATATATCCGTCAGGTGACGGAAACGCGTTGACGTTTACTCAAAGAAATAAAGCTAGATTGCAAAGCTAAAAAGTGCAGATTCCGCTTCATTTCGATATAGGAGGCGTTTTTCATTATATATATATATATATATATATATATATATATATATATATATATATATATGATTTATACTTACCTGTAAAATACTTACATTTTCGTGGTAAAAGCATACTCGTGGTAAAAAAAGTAATTGTAACGACTTTCGTTTTCAAGACGCTGTTGTGGTTACAGCGTCGTTCTAAAGGCATTCATAGTAATGCCACTCGTTAATTCATACATCCCTCTGATTTTGTCAAAGCATACTAACGTTTCATCTTTATAAACAATTTATTGTGCTACTTATTGAAGAGGGAACCCATTCTGATATATTTATGGTCCTCTCAGATGTGAAATTCACCCTTTCCCAGACTTGGTGTAAAGTCTAGGTATCACAGAAAAGTTATATAGCACTAGAATGATAGCGAAACACATGTCAAGGGTTGCTATTATTCATTTCATGTTGGCTTGGATGATATTTACCAATCCAAAGCTGTAATACTGTGCCTGGAGTGGTAAAAGGTTTTTGACATTTTACAGCTCGGCTTGGATAGCACTGTGCTTAATCCTATGATTAGATTTTGTTGTGGAAATGGCAAAAGACTTTGTCCATTTCTAGCTCAGCGTGGATAGCAATTGCTAATCCAATGCTTAAAAACTTTGCTAGGAAAACAGATATTTGAGTTGAGCAGATGCAGAGTGTCACAGGTGTTGTATGGTGCTCTATTTAGGAGCATTTCTCCACCTAAACTTGGGAACGACCTAGAGTGATCACTTGCCTCACTACTACACTCAAGTCACCCTCCTCCCTCCCTCCACCCAGTTGGGCACATCAACGATTTTTTATGCTAATGTTTTCTGTAAATTGTTTCCTTAATTAATATATATCAGGTGCTTAGTGTGATGAAATAACAATTGAATTTTTGTTATTCCTTTTAAACGTATTTGTACTGGGACCACCACTTTCTATACTGGCTGTGACATGTGATCAAGGCCCGTGGAGGGGCTGAAACGCGTCATGGCGACTTGCGCTTACAATAAATACCCTTGCACCAATTCTGTGGTCCGTGTCCGTTCTTGCGTGAAGACGAGTCAAACAAACAGAGAACAGAGTTTTCTGGATATATATATATATATATATATATATATATATATATATATTCACTTAAAAAACCATAGGTTTCACACATGTTGTAGTTAGCTGGACATTTCACTCGTAAAAAACCATTGAAATTCCCCCGTTATAGTTAGTTCAGATAACTATAACTCGCGCGCCCGCAATCCACTGCTCATGACGTCACATATTACATCACTCATGACATGGTCAGTGGCATCACTCATGACATTATCCTTGTGATAGAGTGGCGGTCGTGCGAGTTATAGTTATCTGAACTAACTATAATGGGGGAATTTCAATGGTTTTTTACGAGTGAAATGTCCAGCTAACTATAACATGTGTGAAACCTATGGTTTTTTAAGTGAATATATATATACATATATATGTATAGAAATATGCACATATATATACATCAATGTAAATATGCATGCAGATATATTTGCATACATATATAAATCTATACAAATATATATATGCATATATCCATCCATATATAAATATATCACTTCTCGTCACTTTCAAACACAGAGCGCTCTCAGGAAAGAAAGACCCTGTGTCAATCAGGATTACTGCTGTTTAGTCCCAACACGTTTCACCTATCCAAAGGCTTGATCACGTGATCAATACGTACATATACAGTACAGCATTTTAGAAGAGGAAAGTGGGAGATTTTATCAAAAAATAAATGGGAAAAAGTATTTCACCCACTGACTTCTTTTAAGTCAAAAGCAATTTCAGGCGACAGGCAACCGAATAAAAGCTGTTGGGTCTATTGGCATGTATGTACTGTATTATACAATGCATAATCTGCATAGTATAATGTTTGTAACTCATACGGACCAAAAGTTACTAAAATGTAGCAGTGGCAACATGTGTTTGCATGCAAGGGAAGGCGTTTCACAAAGGTTGTCTGGTTATCTTTCGGTTGCTTACTTCTTTATCTATTTGCTACATGGTAATAATGAAGTGAAATATTTGAAGTATTACTATCAAGAAAATGTGCCAGATTATGCTGCATGACATTCCTTTTCTAGAAGCATAATTTAGTCAACCCTCCCGCTCAATTGGGTGCTATCCCGCTGCACAATTCCAGTGACCCTTGTGATAACACTCATTTTCCTACCACATGCCACAGCTGTAGCAGGCACATGCTTCAGCCTTATCAAATCACTAAAGAACTTCTTCAATTTTCTTCCACTTGCCGCAAGGAAATCAGTGGCAATGGCCTTGATTCTTTCGTGCTTAGAGTATTGTAACAGCCTTCTCGCGGGAGCTAATAAAGCAATTCTAAAGAAGTTACAGGTGGTTCATCACGCAGTGGCATGGCTAGTGCTCAAACTTCCACGAAGATCCTCAGCTTCTGCAGCATTTAAAAGCCTTCATTGGCTTTCGGTGCACAAGAGAGTCCTTTTTAAAATTCTCCTGATCACCTATAGCGCCAGGCTCAACTTGGGACCCAAGTATCTTGCAGCTCGATTTGCTACCTACACCACAACCAGGTCTCTCAGCTCATCCTCAGCGAACCTGCTCAAACCCCCCACGTTCAGATATAAATTGAAAGGAGGAAAGACAGTGGCCTTCCTTGGGACCAAAGCCTGGAATTTACTTACACCTCATCTAAGGCTACTTAAATCAGAAATTCAATTCAGGAAGGCCCTGAAGACTTGGGTATTTAGTGCCCCAGACAAATTATGCCTCTCTCTCATTTAGTAGCGTCACGGTTTACTCTCACCTCCAAACCAATTCAGCACCAGGATACTCCTCGCGGAGTGACAGTCGCGCTTTACAAGTACCAAATTACATTATATTACATAGCATAGTGCGTTTTGACAAGAAGCACTCCTGCACACAACGTTGCAGAGGCTACTATGTGCATGTGTGCTTCTTGAGATCAAAGGTACGTTTTGGGATCTAGGCAATTAGAATTATACTGTCAAATGCCCAGCAGCACCCCCAACAATAAGGTTTTTCATAAGCCATCACAAAAATATGCTGTGGTATTGGGTATGCGGCAAAGTGAAATAATGCCTTGTCTTTCTTTAGTGTCTTTGGAGAACCAGTAGCTCCAGTAAACAAAATAAGTAGTTTTGGGTTTATTTACTGTTGCACACATCACACACACCTACTGACCAATTTAAAACAATACTTCTGCCTTCTAGGATTTAGGAGGAAGGTTTTAGCCAGTCAGCAGAGATGGTTTCTCAGTAGATGACTGCAGCCCTGGCTCTAACTCGAGTTATGGATGGTGGCTCTGAGGCAGTATCATATAATGAGACAGTTTCTGAGAGAGGGAAATGGAACAGAATCTGGAAGTGACTTTCCAGTCAGCAGAGTTCCATCTGACTCCTCCTCCAGTGATTCTGAGGGACATGATGAATGCAGTCATGATGTCCGTTCACAGGCACAGTCTGTGCAGCAGAAGGACTGTAGCAGGATTGGGCCTTCCCAGAGAGCAGGCACATGCAGAAGCAAGCATAGACAGAGTGCTCTCTTGGCAGTCCCCCAATTTAGTGCAGCTCCAAATTCTCCTGTTCACTAGTGACACTAGATGTAAAGTCGATACAGGCAATTTTTGTCTCTTGACTACATCCACCTCTTTTTGGATGCTGACTTTCTTGAGCAAAGTGTGCAGCAAACACATTTGTGTGCAGAACAATTTTGGAGGGAGAATGGAGGCACTCTAGGGCCTCATTCTAGGACACACTGGTGGACTTCCATTCCACTTGATGAGTTGGACGTTTTTGGGCATTACGCTCAAATTGGGGTTAGTGCACACGCATGCAGTCCTATTAGGTTACTCGCACGGTTTGCGTAGCACCCACATTCACACTGCACAAGACTCAAGATTACAAAGAAATAATATTACAGGAAACTCTGCACCCAATGCTACACATATGGGTAATATGTTTGTCCTGCTTGCCATGTTCATCCTCACCAGAACACAGTAAATGTTCAGTTTGCCGTATGACAAGTACATTACAGTCACAGCACTGCACATAACCGTGTACAGGACATATGCTATGTTCTCAGTGACAGCCCTATGTGTCAGACACTAACATTCTTCGTAGTTTAGGACCTGCTCTTTAGGGAACCTATGCAGTCTTCCCCAGCATGTCTGCCTTGGTTTCAAAGGTAGATATGTTCACTCAGTTCGAGGAATGTGGGCCTCGGACGCCCCCAACTTGCATCCCACACTGGAAGTTATTGGATTTAGCACAGTGAGTGCGCTAAAAGCACAAAAGACATCTTCCGGAGTCTAATGAGGCTGTCATAGGAGCCGCTAGTAAAGGTTCACTACGCACACATCTGGTAATGTTCAGAATGTCGACATAGGCGGATACTTGACACGTAGTAAAAACGTAGTCAAACTTTTCATGAATTTGTAAAGGTTGTGGCGGCATCAAACACATGTTTAGACATATGTGTTTATAGAGGTTTGTTTGTGGTGTGCTTATATGTAAGTTGGTTGAAGACTGGTCGAGAGGTTTTTTTGAATGGGGATTCGGTTCTGGGGTGTATGAATTTGATGGGCCTTTGAAGTGAATGCACTGATCTGTTGGATTGGCCCCATGGCTGGCGGTATGAAAGTCTTGTGTGTGGTGCGTGAATGGCATGTAAATGGACCATAACGTGGTTGGTGCCTTGATGTGGCTTTATGGCTCACCTACAGTAGTCTTGGTTTCATTATTCAAATACTGTGATAAGTGTTTGTTCTTTGAAGCTAGCATCTCTCGAGGTGCTAAAACTAACAAGCATAAGTGGTGGATTAATTTTAAAAAAATCACTGCCAGATTTATATCTGTGGCGGAAAGGATACTCCTTCACAACAGTGGCAGAGGATCCTTACCGTGAAGACAATGGTCTGCCCACCCAATTTATATGTGTATGAACCATTGGTGTAATCACGGTCAAGACTACTCCTTCTCTGGAACGGCAGCACCCCTCCCACAGCCCTACTAAGTAAGGGCCGCCTGACGCTGATCTCTATTTCTGCCCATCTAATTTAGATGTGTGATTTGATTGACTTGATTTTTAATTTTATAAAGTGCTCAAATGCCCTGAGGTGTATTGGCGCTACTTCCCTGCCAATCAGAGGAGAAATAGTGCAAAAATATGATAGCTCTTTATCGATTAAAGAGCCAGGTCTTTATTAATTTCCGAAATGCAAGGAGGTCTGACCATTTCCTTTTGTTAACAGGAAAGACGTTCCACAACATGGAGGTTCTCAGGACGAAACTCCTGCCTCCCCATGTGGTCCATTTAACCCTTGCTAATGTTAATAGCATCCTCTGAGGGGTATACTGGACACTTTTTGAGCGAAAGTGATAAGGTCCAATATTGTGCAGTGCCTTAAATGCAATACAACAAACCTTAAATTCCAATTGTCTTGCTATCAGGAGCTAATGTAATTTGATCAGGGCCTGTGACGCTGATTGATATTTTGGAATCCCTTTAAGAAGCCAAGCAGAAGCATCCTGCAGCATCTGTAGTGTTTTTAAGGGACTTTTTCAGATGTCAATAAAAAGGGTGTTTTTGTAATCTAGTTTAGCTAAGAATAGGGTGGAAACCACCATTTTTTGAAGGTCCTGAGGAATGTAGGGACAGATCTTTCTGATTATTTTCAAAGTAAAGATCACCGATGAAGCAAGGGTGCTAACTTGAGCTTCATAGTCAGGTTTGTCATCAAAGACAATTCTGAAATTCCTTCCCTTCCATACTGGTGTAGGTGGGGCTCACATGTCCTGTGGCCACCAACTTGGTGACCAGATGGACTTTCCAAAAAGAAGGACCTCTGTCTTTCCTGCATTAAGCTTTAAACAGTTTGCTCTCATCCATGGTTATATCTGGGACATACAGGAACTAAACCGGTGTGAAACTTCATGTGGACATTGGATATTGACACCACAATTTGGGTGTTATGGGCATAGGACACCACTGAGAAACCCATTGCTTTTGTAAGTTTGGCCAGAGGGGTAACAAAGATTAAAAAGAGGGGCGCTCAACGAGGGACCCTGGGGTACCCCAAATGGCAAACAAAATTGCTCAGAGGTAAAATCACCCACTGTTACAGGATTTGTTCGATATGCTAAAAAAGCTGTTAACAACTTCAGTGCTGAGCCTCTTATTCCCAGTTCAGCTAATCTGTGAATTAAGACTGTGTGGTTGACCTTATCAAAGGCCGCAGAGAGATCAAACAATATCAGTGCGGCTCGACCTCCACCATCCAAAAATCGCCTCAGTAAAATAAATAATGTTAATAAGTTCCTCCATTGCGGCTAGCAATGCAGTTTCTGTGCTATGTGCCTTTTTAAATCCATATTGAGTGCAATCCAAAAAATTATTGTCAATGCATGACATAAGTTCCATATTCAAGGCCTTTTCCAGTAACTTAGCCGGAAAAGGCAGTCTGGAGATAGGCCTATAGCTGCTCGGGTCCTGGGAGTCGAGATCATTCTTTTTTAAACAGAGGTAGGATTGATGCAGACTTCCATTCAGAAGGAATTGTAACTATTGCTGATAGCTTTATTTAAAATCTTGGTCAATTGAGTTCCAAAGAACCCGGGGGCAAAGTGGACAAATTTAGGAGGGCATGGATCAAGTGAGGCACCCCGAATTATTTGACTCAATTAATTTTAGAACTTGATCTTCATTTAAGAAAGGAAACCTATCCAGAATGGTTTTTGAAAGTTGTGGTTTGTTCAGCTGCGGTTTTAACACCCCTTGATTACTTAATGTGAAGGAATCAAAGACTTTTTACTTTTTTCTAAGAGAAATCCGCAAGATCGTTGCATAAAGTTTGATTGCAATTAACATTGTTGGATGCGACCATTTTTTACAGGTTTTTCTTTACTGTATTAAAGAGTTCCTTTGATGAATTTTCGAATTGACGAATCTTGTTCGTTAAGTATTTCGTTTTTTCTTTTAAGATTAGTTTTTTGTATTCTGCAATATACTTTTTATAGGCCTCTCTTTTAAGAAATTCATATTTGTATCTCCAAACGTGCTCCAATTTTCTATATAATTGTTCCTGAGTTCTCAGACAATCGGAGAACCAGGGTTCTGGGGGGTTCTACGACGATTGATTAAAACAAGTCTGTTTTCACTGCCTGTCACCTACTGGAAATGTGTGGCGGTAAGGCCCTCCTCATCATGGGAGATATCCCTTTGACCTCAGTTTGATCTATTCCTGAAGCAAGCTTGATCTGTTCCTGTCGTGGGCACTATGACCAATCACACAAGTCGGCAGTGTTTTTATTGGCACAAGTGGGGTAACACTGGGTGGTAGGAGTTTTGTGAATTCCTGCAGATTCTGGAGTTTCCATCATAGAAATGTAATGAAAATATGTGATTTCAGGTAAAGTTTGAGGTTTGCAGGTAATGTGGGGGAGAAAACCTTGTGGGATCCACGCAGGGCACACCACTCTGTAATCTCCTAGAAGTCTAGTTTTCAAAAAAGTCTGTGGTTTGTATGGGTGGTGCTACAGCACGGCCCCAAATACTGCTTCTACGCCTACTGCATATTTCTCAACATAGAACTTTAGGGCCTTTTGTGTTGTGGTGTCTTGGGCCTCCCACACAAGTGGAGTACCGTTCTTTTCCAGAGAAATGTGGGAACTCAGGGTGGTAGGAAACGTGTGGCTCCCTGCAGAAATGTGAGAAAATTGATGTTTCTTACCAAAGTTTGATTTTTGAAAGGGCTTCCAGGTAAAATTATCTAGTGAGAGTCCTGCAAGTCAGGCACCCTTACACTCCCCTGGTTGCCTAGTTTTTTTTAAATGTGCAGGTTTGCTAGGTTACGCTAAGTGCCAGAAGAACTAGGGCCCAAAATCCCCAGCTACCCACCATGCAAAGAAAGGGTGCATTTTCTCTGGAAAAATGTGATGCATCTATGGTGTGTTTGGGGTCATTTCCTGTCAGAGGCACTAGGCCTACCCACACAACTGAGACAGCATTTTTGTCGGAGGATTTATGGGACTGCTGGGTGATACGAAATGTGTGGCTCCCCACAGATTCAAGACATTTTCCACACAGAAATGTGTGGATAATGTGTGTTTTTATTCAAAGTTTGAGGTTGCAAAAGCTTCTGGATAAAATGGTCTAGTGAGAGCGAGGCAGGTCACACATCCCTTGGTTCTCCTGGTTGTCTAGTTTTAAAAAAATGTGCAGGTTTACAAAGTTTCCGTAGGTTTTGGTTGAGCTAGTGCCCGAAATTCATAGCTACCTAAAGTGCAAAAACAAAGGTTGCGTTTTCTGTGGAAAAATGTGCTATAACTATATTGCCTTTGGGGCCCTTTCCTGTCAAGAACACTAGGCCTACCCACACAAGTAAGGTAGCACTTTTATTAGGAGACTTGGGTGAATGCTGGGTGTTCTCTGCAGATTCAAGAAGTTTTCCTAATTGATATGTGTGGAAAATGTGTTTTAGTCGAAGTTTGAGGTTTAAAAAAGGATTCTGTGTAAATTTACCTGATGAGAGCAACGCAAGTCTCGCACCCTGACTCCCCTAGTTGTCTGTTTTTCAAAAATGTGCATGTTTGATAAGTTTATCTGGCTGCCGGCAGAACCAGGACCCCAAATCCACAGCAGCCCACATTGCAAAAATGGGTGCATTTTCAGTGCGAAAATGTGATGTGTCTATGTGGTGTTTAGGCCCCTTTCCATTCGCGGGCACTAGACCTACCCACACAAGTAAGGTAGTATTTTTATTGGGGAATATAGGAGTAGCTGGATGGTAGGAAATGTGTGGCTCCCCATAGATTACAGATGTTTTCCTCACATAAATGTGTGGAAAAGTGTATTTTTAGTTGAAGTTTGCAAAGGCTTCTGGGTTAAATTACCTGGTGAGAGCCATGCATTGCACATACCTCTGTATTCCCCTTGTTGTCTAGATTTTAAAAAGTGCAGGTTTGTCTAGGTGCAGGCTAAGCTAGGGCCCAAAATCCACAGCTACCCACGTTGCAGAAAAGGATGCTTTTCTGTGGAAAAATGTGATGTGTCTATGTTGCACTTGGGGCCTTTCCGTCACGGGCACTAAGCCTACCCACAGAAGAGCGGTAGCATTTTATTTCGAGACAATGCTGGTTGGTTGGAAATGTGTAGTTCCCCACAGATTCCAGAAGTTTTCCTCCCAGCAATGTGTGGAAAATGTGCATTTTTATTCGAAGGTTGAGGTTTGCAAGGGCCCCAAGTAAAAAACCTTGGAAGAGCCATAAAGGCCAAAACCACCCCTATTTCCCCTCTATGTCCACTTTTCAAAAATGTGCAGAATTGCTAGGTGCCAGCAGAACTAGGACCCAAAATCCACAGCTATTCACATTGCAAAAAAGGGTTTGTTTTCAGTGAAAAAACGAGATGTGTCTATGTTGCATATTCGGCCCTTCCCTGTTCCGGGCACTAGGCCTACCCACACAAATGAGGTACCATTTTTATCGGGAGACTTGTGGTAAAATAGAACAGTATAACAGTTGTTATTACTAATTGGATTTCCCTGAATTTTCCCCTTCCAAATGTAAGCCAGTGTGTAAGAAAGAAGGCATTTTAAAAAATGCAGTCGGAATCACATGCTAGAACAGGTACCCACAAATTCAGAGATGTGCAAATAACCACTGCTCTTAAACTCCATATCTTGTCCCATTTCAGAATGCATAGGTTTCCTTGATAAAAAAAAAAAATAACTTTACATTTTGCACCATATGAATTGGTCTATACTCGGAACACAATAAAAACCATTGTACGGTTCCTCTGAGTTGTTGGCTCTAGGTACCTCTGGTCCTTGGAGAACCAACAAACCCTATAAATCCGTCAACCAGAAAGTGGACGTAATGGCATATTGCTTTTGTAAATTGACCATTGTGACATCAAATTACAGAAGAAAACATGGTCACAAATTGCTGTTTTTTGCTGCTGATTTCTTTATTTCAACAGTTAGTTTCTTTGGGAGAACCTTGAGGGATCCACACACCTGTAAAATAATAAAGTAAACAGCTAAGAAACTGCAAATTCACCATTTAAACTTGAACTGGACCTTTTTAACATACTGGTTTTCTTTCAATTCATGTCTGATGTGAACAAAGGTTTTCTTTTCATTATATAGATATTTCAACTTCTACATAGACCGTTGTTAGCTAATGAATAAACTTGCCATATTGGAAGGTTAGAAATGTGGTTTATACTTGAGAAAGTAGAATTAAATGGGAGAATGATTCATGCGAAAATAAGAAATTATACAACTTAGTTGCAAACTTAGTAGCTACTGTCTAAAAGAATACCGTGTACCAGTGAAAAGATGTGGAGTGAAAACGCATTCCCATGAGAGCATTGGAAGCTTATTGGTCGACAGAAATGAGAAGAAGCAACATGAAGATTGCAACAATATTTTTGTGTTTATAAAAGCGCGTGTTCCTACAGTAAGTTACCACTTCTATTTCGTCCTTAGTCCACGCTGCTTTGAGACTCTGGACTTGACTACTACTATAATTCCAATAACAGAAGTGGGAGCAAAGTCAGCAGCGGATTCATCAATCTAAGGAGTCCAGAGTGAAGCCCGACTAGTGTGGGTTCAAGGTTGCAAATCAGTCTCAGTCAACAATAGGCTACTAGCAGGATACTAGAATGTGACACCCATAAAGAAGGGGACTTGGTCATTCATTTCTTGCTGGGAAGACACCTGTGTTGTCCATAACGGATGCATGGGAGAAACTCCTATATTCTCCAAAACAGCTCACACACCATATGGAGTCATCGTTAGTACATCAGATCATCAGATTCGCTTAAATATTGTACCCCCATTCCATTAGGTTAGGCACGCTGACAAAAGTTTCGAGGTCACCCTTGGCCAGGTAAGAGTGTGAATATGTCAGCAGTCCCCTAATAATTGTAAGCTGGAATGTATTCGGCTTTGCACAGAAACTCAAATTTGGCGATTAGTGTGACTTTGTGTTAGATTTTCCTGTTGGATCTCCCAGGAAACCGGGGGTATTAATCTGGGTTACATTTTAGGATACAGTGTATTTAGTTTCCCCGCTGTAAGGGTTGTCAGCGTAGACCCTCAGGGGTTGACAATCTGGGTGCACACCAGTTTGGCCTGCATTCTAATGGAAATAATCGCGAGTCATGTGGACAGCCAACAACTCTTAATAACCTTCAAAACTGGATCACAACTAATGCTTGTCAACATTTGCAACAAGGAAACGCAAAATAGCGTAGAGTCAGCTATTTTTCATCATCCTCAATCTTTACGTATGGCCTTAAAAAGCAAAGAGTAGAAACTGTATGTATTACAGCAAGTTGTTAAGTATTGATTGAATAGCAACGAAAATGTCATGGGAACATTCTACATGGCAACATCCAATGGAGGCCGACTCGAAGGTTATGCAAACCATTTTCCACATTACTGCCAGTGGCAGAAAACAATCTGAAAAGCTTGAACTACACATCTCTAAAGATTGCTGGTTTGATCATTTTGCAGGGCAGTACCTTGATTGGTGAGTACCTCCAGGAAACGGGCTGGACTCTCTCCGAAAAATGTCTAAAAAAATCGAGATGATGCCTCAAGCTACTCACAGGGTGTCGGAGAGCCACCGGTAGCTCGCGATCGACTGTTAGAAGACCAATGGTTTAAAGGCAACAGTGATAAAAAAAAGTCTTCATATCCGTTGTCTTTTCTTTTTCTGTGTTTAGTTTCAAAATTATAAGATTAGTGAAAGGAACCACCACCTTGAATACAAAGATGTGTACCTTTGTTTTGAGCCAACCATGATATGGGTGCGAGGTCTGTATATAAAATTAACCATCTTCCTTTCAAATAATAGTTGAATTTCACAATGACGAAGTTGATTGCTAAGCATTCCCTTCCTATTTCTGCATGGCTTCGCTCTCTAAGAAACAGTTATCTACAAATGAACATGAAAGGTCCATCATGCTGATTCTCACTGAGCTGAGACAGTTGAGCATCAATATCTATGTTAGAGCATCATTTTGCAAGATGAAGGTACAATCAAATTTGGGTGACAGCCTTAAAAATCAGACAATGGAGAAGAAATATATGAGTAGTCTTGGGTAACTTGCCTATAATATCCCAGGGTCCTCAAAAGGTCTTAGGTCGAGTTTAGTGACCGTAAAGGGTATAGCTTGAATTGCTTTGATCTTTTCTTCTTGTCGCTGTACGTTCACATCTCCCAATAGGTACTGCAGTTATTTCATTTGCTCCATGGCAATTCTAGATTTTTGTGGATTGATGTGTATCCCTGCGTTTCCTGATTGAGTTAGTGCAGCAACTAGATGTTTTTGTGTTCGGCCCAGGACTTACTGAAAATAACAATATTACTCAGGTAGACAGCCGAATAGGAGCAATGGGGGATTCAAAAGATGGTTTAATGGTTTTAGCAGGTTTTGTAGGTATTCAAGAATACACTAACTCCGTTCTATCTGGTGATTCCAAAAACAGATGACAGAAATGGATAGAACTGTCATCAATTTCAACTATAAGTTGACTTCCTATTACTTTCTTGTTCAAAGCAGCAAATGACTCGCTTCTCCACTAAGTGGGCAGAAAGTACTTTCTGAGGAACCGGACAGTCCCATTTTCTAGATGATTTACATGAGAGATTTGTTCTTCCTTTTCCTCAATTTTATCCAATAGGTAGCTTTATTAATCATCTCTAAAGTGTTTACGGCTCATGGCAAACAGATTCAAGTTTCAGGCCCTTACCAGGTAAGCGTTGTAGTACCCAGTCTCCCTCCTGACATTCTCTCAACTTAGTGCCCCTGTCATATTGGCTCTATCTTTCTTATTCTCCACCACGAACGGTCTCAATTTACCAATTCTGGACCTTAACAGTGTAACATATTCAAAGTGGGGTTTCTTCTGTATCAGTCTTCTCCCAGCATTTTCTAGTCATTTCCAGCAATGTCTTGGGTTTCCTCTCGTACAAGAGTCTAAAGGGTGAAAAGCAAAGGCCTGCCTGGACCCGACACCAGATGGTAACAAGCATTGGCAAAACCAATAGGTTTTGCCTATGCAAGATCCCTTGCACGAGTGAGTAGCTGCGCTTTACAAACCCCTGATTGATTGATTGATTGAGCCTGGCATTTCCTCAACACCCTGTGATTCTGGGCAAACCACTGAACCTCCCCTGGCTAAAAATAATAAATGTGAACTAGTGTAATGGAACGGCTGCTTATGTAAAGCTCCCCAATTGGGTTGAGATTACGCTGTGTAAAAATGCAAAAACAAAATCAAAATAGAATTAGTACCTAAGTTACAAAAGGAGAACAGGACGTACAAGAATAAAGTTTAATCACACTGCACTTGGTCCAAGATCTACAAAAAGACAAGGAAGTGACGCCTCGCGCATGCTGCCAAATTAGAAGGCAGTAAAGAAGAGTGAGGATGCCAACGAGTGGTAAGTAAGGGGCAGGCTAAAGGCGTCTTTTTAGAGTTTTTTTTAAATTATTTATTTGGATGCAACAGGACAGTGCACTGCCTGCATGCCAAACCTAAATATCAGGACCCCACTCAGCCTTCCGTGATCACTCCTTCATGTATGAACTCAAGCACTGCTTTAAAAAAAACTATAGAAGTACAGGCACTCACTCTTTAGAGTAAATCTTTGTTCCTGAGAAGTGCTGGGTACTCTCTGATTATATGTATTGCAGGAGTGCTGAGAAGTGCAGGTACTCTCCCTTTCAAATTTAAGAAGTGCAGGTACGTAATACTGGAATGCACCTGCCCATTTAAAGCACTGAACTCAAGACCTTGTCTCCTTGCAGGTCTCCCTAGCAGATTGCTCCCCCTCACAGACGCCATAATGTAGTAGTGCTGATTCTTGTGTCTTTGAACTTTAAAGGAAACTTTGTAAACTACGTCTGATTGTAGCTGAGCAGCAAACTGCTCCAGCTCTGTTTTTGTGAACATGTCCTTGAACCTGCATATGGTGACAAGTAATGCCCAAATTTCTGCAAAGCATACTACTAGCCCTCTGGGTTAGGTTTGCTTTACATAAATATCCCCCACACCCGGGGCTTAGACAATGCACTGTGTACTGCAAGACACACCTAGAGCAATGCACCATGTACTGGAAAACACTACTAGGTAGGGTGACCAGATTTTGAAAAACAAAAACAGGGATCTTCCACGAAGAGACGAAAGACTACAATTTTGCATCAACTGAGGGCATTGGACGACTTAGTGACTGAGTTTTCTCTCTATCGCAGCACTTTCAATTAAGTCAATTTGGAGAAACTTTTACACACGGTCTAAACTCTGGGATATCAACTGCTTTCTGATAAGGTTTCCTAAGTAATTCTACACTGGAATACATGACAGCTTTCCTCCTTCTGGGCCAGAGTGACCAAAATTTGCCAGGACAGATGGTGAAAAGGTACGCCTGTCTCAGCAAATACTGGCAGACAGGCCTACTGTAGTATAACTTAAGAAATACCCTATATCCTAAGAGACACACAAGATATGTTCTTCCAAATGTGACTACCACAGGCTTCAATGCTGCAGATCACATGGAGGAAACCTCAAACTTGCAAAATAAGTCATGGTATACAGAAACCACAGACAAACACCCAAACAAGCATTGGCATAGCCAATAGGTCTCGCTTTTGGGACCTTATAAGTATTTAGTTATGCAGCACAATATCCTTGGTGCAACAACATTAACTGTTGCGTGGTTAAACACTTATAAGGTCCCAAAGGCGAGACCTATTGGCTATGCAAATGCTGGTTAGATTTTGACAGCAGTATAACTACATGTCGTCATCTATGTCCGCAGACAGATCAAACTTCTAGGCGAAGCGAGTTTTAGTGTAGTGGTTCGCTCTGTATGACATAGTGACTGTGAGTGTAAGATTCACATGTCTATATCTCACTGTGCTATAGTAGAAGAATTATACATTTTGAACTGCAAGTAACTAAAGGATCTCTGTATTGAAATAAGTAAACCACTTACCTATCTACATAAAATAAAAATCTGTCATCTGCATGTTACATGATGTTCTTTGCAGGAGACACATTAACCTTCTATACTACTTTGATTCAAATCTTGAATTATACAAAACACAGATCTCTCCAGCAATAGTGTTAATCTCCAGAGTTATTTTACAATTATTACTACTCCATGAGATTTACTGGGTACACAAATATCTCTGCAGCAGGTGCCATAACCCCATCAATTATTTAAAAACGCAGACTTGGCAACCAATTGAGCAGAACAGATCAACTATTATGCTTCTCCTGATTGCCAATTTTTTTGTGGTGAGGCTTTAAAAAACATAAATGTATTAGTTGAGGCCCAGATTTTGCGCTGGGGTTTCACCACGTTTGTGGCACTACGCAAAATCGTATTTGTTTAAACTCATGAAGCGCTTAAATGTACTCATGATATACCAGATGAACACATTTTTGAGGTCTTAATACCTGGTGTCACTTCTTGTGATGTCACTTCCAGTGATGCCACGTACGATGTCATGCAGGGCCACCTTTAACTACTTACTGCGCATGAAGGTAGCCATACTCCAAACACACCAGGAGGTGCCCGAATGGCAATATAGCGCTAGACAAGGAAGCCAGACACTAAGGGGAGGTAACTGGAATCCCCACCCCTCCAGCAGGGAAGTTCTGGTACTCCAGCAGTCCTAAATGAGCGATCTTACAGCCAATCTCCGGAGCACAACACGCAGCACTCTGTTGTACCACCCTCACCCACCCTCTCACACCCAGGGCTCATACAAACAGTAATCTCAGTCGCTAGCTGAAACGCAGTAGCCTACTGCTGAAATCTGTAATGTAGGCGAGTATGGAGTTGACACTGAGTTACAGCAGGAGTGTTGTAAGACACCACTGGAGTGAGTCCCAGAGAATAATTAAGATGGACGTAGGAATAAGAATTTCATTGTAGAAACTCGGTGGAGGAATGGGCATACATTCGGGGCCACGGAGGCACCTCGATGGGCTTCCGGAAGGATGCAGGTGATATAATCTATAAGTCGAGAGACCGAGGCACGATAAATGGTAAAGCATCGTAGATTGTGCCACGCCTCTGATGCAGGTCTGTTAGAACACGTTCAAGCCTTGTGTAGTGTATATGTACAACATGGTGTGTCAGTGACGGTTCAAATTAAGAGTTTGTTAGCACACATGAAAATTGCGGAGGTTGGCGATACTGAGTGTACGTACTGAAGGAAGAGTTCCCAAATGTGTAATTCGAAGGCTGTAATTACTTCCTGGCAAATTGCCGACCATCTGCAAATGACTATTACAGGCTAAAAGAGACTTGCCCCGGGGCAGTTTGGTTGAAGGTCACTAAAATAAGTTGAGTTTTTACTCAACACTTGGTACTGCATTTTGTATGGCCTGTGTCTTGCCATAAATATCAGGTGTTACTGTTACCCAGCTTAAACATGCATATTTTATCGATCTCGATAGAACTAAAGGGGTGGTTAAATATCAACGGTTTCCAATTCGCGTGTGCGAGTGACAACACTTCTGGCTTTAACCACTAAAGCTGCAGCTGAATTTCGGCTTTCCCGCAAGCCAAAACGTGTGACCTTGGGCACAGTAAAATTAGTGTTCTTTCAGTGTGCTTCACTAACGCGTTTCGGAGCATGAGAAAAGCTAGCTGGAGGGCCAGAGAGAGGGAGAAGAAAAGGGGAAAAGCGAAAGGGAATAGCAGAATTACCGGTTTGGCAGAGACATCAGAGCTGCGTGCTATGATGAAGAGACGAAGACGGGAATCTTACATTTCTTAATCTTAGAAGATACATTCCATTGTGAAGCCGCTCTATTAACCAACAAATGTTCTGGATGTAGTTGGGTGTTATGACGCGAGCAATACCGTTGTACAGGTAAAAGCAGCCGCAGAAATTAGGAAAGTGAAACCAGCAGCCTGTCTGTACTAGACTCGAAGAGACAGCCTCCGCTCCTACCACACCCGTGCTGCCTCACATCACACCGGGTGCTGACTCTTCAAGGGGGCGCCGAGTTTGGACGGATTTCATGGTTTAACAAGCATTGGCCACGCGGCCGTAAAAGTAACGGCCGCGCGGCCGTGAAAGCGAAAGTAATAGCGATCGCGATCAAAGCGAAAGTGATCGCGATCGCTAGAAAGGGACACGCTGTGTGGCAAGGACGAGAGTGGTGCGCGCGCAGCAGTGATTGGCGGCTGCGCGCGTGCACGCTTACGTGTACTCAAGCTTTAGGCCACAGGCAGCACTTTAAAAATCCCAACTACAAAATGTCTCTCCGAGCCAGCGCATGCGCTGGCCTTAGCGAGACCTAACAAATAGACTGACCACAGGCTGGAAATCTAGCCTGGAAAACACAGCCCAAGTCCTAAACCACACGAGGCCAGGGCCGTGCATCAGAGGAGCGTGGGATAAGTAAAAACAAGGACTTGTTTTCCTACACCGCCCAGCACGCAGATGTTGGGGATACTCCTTCCCACACCTTCTAGAAGTAAAACATGGTCTCAGCATCAGGAGACTTCCAGAATGTGTCTACATATCCCCATCCATAGGCTGCTAGAAGTTAAACGTTCTCACTTCAAACGTTGGGCTTGGAACACGTGTGAACTTATACGGCTTGAAGGTCACTGCTGTGTAAAAAGTATAAGTCCGACATTGCCTGCATGAAAAAAGCGCGACTCTTGAATCAATATACATCACAAAGGTAGACTTGAAGAGAAAAAAATTATGCATACATTTGCCACTGTGCACAGAAAAATCATGCCAAATGTAAATTCGCTGAGAAAAGATTTGCATAAGTTTTCCGTCTTGGCGGAGTCTGACTAGCTTGAATATTATTATGCTGCGTGATGAAAATTATACTAACCTGCGGTTCAATGATCTCACTGTGTGCAACTTAATATAGACTTTGCAAACAAGAAAACTGGGGACGCTGCACAAGGCAGGCAGTGTTCAAAAAAACCTGTGCACACTCCAAAGACACTTGTGTCCTATTATTACTGCTTTGTGGCTTACGCACCGTAGATGAAAGTTACTGAACGTCGCCATCATCATCACCCAGGATGTAAGTGCAGAGCAGTGCATTAGGAGACAGGTTTTTAAAGATAAATTAGCAGCGCGCATTCCCCTAACTGCATCAGACTGTAAAATACTGCCCAACAATATTGGATACAATTCTATATTATTGTATACCCTCGGTGTTGTGATGAAACAAGTGCTGTGTATTTCACTGGTGTTTACAGCACAAAACAGGCTATCTGCGCATGCCACCAAAGAGATAAAATACTTATGTTGTTTTGCAATGACACTGCCTCTGCCTTCTCTGAGGGGGGCCCTTCTATCTCCCACCTCTGGAGCAGTGCTCCCCTCCCTCCGTTAGGGATGGGGGTAGGGCTTTAAGTGGGCTGGGTCTCGCCGGGTATGAGCACCGCCAGTTTTTTAAAGGAGGCCTCGAAACGGGTCTCTATCGGGCTCTGTTTTGTGCCCTGGAACAGACGGTCCGTTTTTTCCCCGGACTGCAGTGACTGCAGGCACATGGATGTGCGCGTGCTCACTTCTCACTAGTGGAGAAGTTACGGCATGACGTCATGCCAGGTGAGCGTTGTAGGGTAAGGGAAAAGCCTTTAAAGAGTAATTTTCTCTCTGGGTTTCCCTTCTCTTTTGGAAACTCCGGAGCAGCAACATTGTCGTGGTGTCACCAGGACTGTAAGTGGAAGCTTTTTCAATATTATATACAAGACATAGTTGCTGCTTATTTATCTTACGCAACTAACAACCATTGACAAAGCCAATAGTCCGGACTTGTAGGTATGATGTTACTTGTTGTATCATATATCTGGATGCAATGACAGAAACAGCAAAATACAAGTCATGTGGCACACTATGCTAAGGAAAACACTAACCAAAGGATGGTTACCACTGTGCACAGTGCTGAGGGTCGCTGTGACCCTTATATTGTAAATCACCTAGGCGTGTACTAAATGATCAATCGAATCAGTAAATTTCAAAACCATATATTGATTCATATATATCAGTTAGTTGGTACATGTACATTTGAATAGCTTATTATGCAGTGTACATCACTCATAATACATCATAATGCTGATACATGTTGTAACAGTATGTAGTCTCAATACATCTTGAGTTCATACAGATAGGTACATAAAGTAATTGTGAAGTGCCCAATGCATTTCGGGACCGACACGTCCCTTCGTCAGGGGCAATCTGCAAACAAAAACATAATATAGGTACACATTACTAATGCACGAATACATATTGAGGATACTCAAATTGAACCATTAATCCGGATTGCACATGCTGTGAGCCATGCCATTTAGGAAACCTGACGCAGTTTGTGAGGGTTTATGCTTGCAGAAAAAAGAGGTGCTTAAATGGAGATAGCTGGACATAATGCCACCAAGATGAATGATGCACCGTGTTATAATTAGGAAAGGGGGTATAATCTCAAAGTGCAGAAGTGGAAAAAAAGGAGATACAAAGATTAATTCAAAAATTGCATGGGGCGAGATAAACTCACTTCATCTAATGTACCAGAGACGTCCTCTATAGGAAGAGGCTGACAACCAAAAGAACCATCCAGTGTACAGCTGAAAAAAACGGGAAGGAATGTAAAAAACAACAGACAGAAGTGAGATAGAAAACGTGTGTAAATTTAATGTGAATTGGCTTACCAAAATAGTTTTCCTGAAGAACACGAAGGTTTAAAACTGTGGACGAAAGAGGTGAAAATACAGTCAAGGTTCTACCTATCATATAGACGGGTAGCTGTAATGACACTAAGAACAAATGAGAAAGATACTCACGTGAAAAACTAAGCAAAGCGATGGAAACGCAAGCCGTAGAGACAAGAGCTGACCGGTCACCGGATCGGATGATGGCGTGGGTGCGCAGAGACCCTAAATACTTTGTGAAAAGGCGGACGGCTCCGGAGAGTGACGTCCGATGAGGGGGTAATGGAAATGAAAATGGGACTGGCGGGATCCGCCATGATGAAATAGTAACTAGTCTGAATGCACGCAATAGTGACGAGAATGCGAGTGATAAATCTAAAAGTGGAGCACAAGAATAAAGATATGGCGAAAAGAAACACAAAAACTGTGTGAATAAAGTATCATGTCTAAAAAAAACTCGCATGTGGCGAAAAAACTCTAAAGGATCTACAGACTCGGATATAGACTGCTGTGACAGCCAAAAGAAGCGTGAGGTGATCAAAGTAACAAAACATATGGGAGGGCCGCTATGCAATAGAAAACACTCATGTTCAAAAAGAGGAGGGTGAATGCTAGTGTGTGAAACGTGAAGAGGATGACAATGAGGAAATATTCTGAGACTTGAATGGAGTAACTGAACTTATGGAAAAATCGCTATTCTGTGGGGACAACTCATGTGCAAAGAGGATAAATGCTGAGGGATAAAACCTGAAGAGGATAGCTATAGATAAATGATCAGAGAGTGCAATAGAAGACAACTAGACACTGATAGAAGGAGGATAAAATAAAGGTAGTAAAAGTGTGAAGAGAATGAGACGTGAGAAGTGGAGGGAATCCTAAGGGATACCATAAGAGACATGCTTATGTAAAACTTGACTGTGCAGTGAAAAAAGAGTCTTAAAGGTACAGTTGCTAGCAAACCTATAGAAAACATGACATGTCTAAACGGTCATTGAGACCTGACGGAGTCAGTGTTTGAAGTTTTTTGATCCAGAAAATTTCTTTACGAAGCAGGGTATTAGTGATGTCTATGCCAGGTCGCAATTTTATGGACTCAATGATTTGGAAACGTAGTTGTGAAATGGTGTGTTTGGCCTCAGACCAATGGGTAACCAGACTGGAGGTAGAATTCTTATTTCTGATTCTGGATTTGTGTTCAGTTCTTCGGGTTTTAATTTTGCGTTCAGTTTTTCCTACGTAGGCCTTTCCGCAAGGACATTTAAAGCAATAAATGACGTTAGCTGTATTACAGTCGCTAGTATGTTTAAGTTGTATTTTGGTTCCAGATATTGGGTGGGTGAGAATGTTTCCTGTGATTACATTGTTGCAGTGGATGCAAGATAAACATCTTCTTGTCCCATGATGTGTACTCAGCTTTTTGGTGACTGGAGGAGAGTTCAAAAGAGAACGTAAGTTTCGGCCTCTAGTGTGACGTGGTTGTTGTCATCCCCAAAAACGTTTAGTATTTGTGAGCAAATTTTCAACCATCTCCACCAATCTAAAAAAAATCATACATTCCCGTTGGGAATTGCTCCAACAAGAGGAGGACTTTTCTGATCTATTTCAACAAACACCTATGTTTGCGTACACTAGAGGCCGAAACTTACGTTCTCTTTTGAACTCTCCTCCAGTCACCAAAGAGCTGAGAACTATCTCTGGAAGGATTTGTGGGGCTGTACAAGATTTTGATGGATAACGGAGGGCTTACACCCAAATCTAAAAGGGCATCCATTACTTTCCGGCCCACCTGTGCAGGTGAAGGAAAGGGTGTCCATGGATCTGTAGTCTCCAAGCTGTAACAGAGGAGAAGGGTACTTACACTGCTGCACTGTTATTTAAAGAAGTAACCTTTTCCTGCTAAAGCCTACAATGCGGGTTATGAGGGAGAGCTGGTGCACAGTGTATGCTCCAGTTGTGAATATTCTGTCAGGAGGAAGCTTGCCCCTCACGCTGTACCAGTACAGACAGAGGAACAGCGATACTTACACTGCTGCAGCTGTTAAATAAAGTAGGAACCTTTTCCCTGCTATTGCCTTTAGAGCCAGTAGGGAGAGATGGGTACACTGCATATCTTCCAGTTGCACATATTCTGTGAGGAGGAAGCTTGCGCTGTTGCTCCCCACACCGCAACAGTGCAGAGAGAGAGCGATGCTTACAGTGGTGCACCGGTTATATAAAGAAGTAACCTTTTCCCTGCCACCGCCTTCGATGTCGGTTGTATGATAGAGATGTGTACACTCTACATGCTACAGTTGTGTATATTCTGTGAGGTGGAAGCTTGCACTGTTACTCCCCCAAGCTGTACCAGTGCAGAGAGAGAGCAATGCTTACACTACTGTACCTGTTATATAAAATAAGCTTTTCCCAGCCAGCACCTACGTTGCCGGTTAGGACGGGGAGATGTGTGCACTGTATATGTCCCAGGAGTGCATATTCTGTGAGGAAGGGAAGCTTGCACTGTTACTACGTGTTCTGAGTGTGAAAACCTTGCGCCGCTCCTCTTGCTGCTCACACCTATTCTTTTATTTAATCTTAGCGGCCTGCGCACTATTTAAGATTAAGGTAAAACATTTCGCCACAAAAAAAAGTCAAAATGATAGGCATTGTCAGGGCTTGTTTTAATGCATGGCATTTACGCGAGCCAAGGTTACTTCTGGTTTTGCGTGCAAAACTAGCAGAATTTTTGCAACAGGCTAGAGCGCCTGTAAAATGTGAAAGCATAGCTACCAGAAGTCAGGTGTGACACATTCAGCCAAGTCTAGGAAAACCTACAAGCCCAAGAATGCAACTTGCCTTTGCTAAAACGCCAGGAATGGAAACAAGGCAGTGATGTGCTCAATACGCGTATGTTCCTATTACGTACCTGTGGAAAACTGTCACAAATATAAGGTGCTATTTTAATTTCCTGCTCCCATTATTTTGGGATTTCTGCATTTCATTTTTTTGTTTGTAAATTTCACTCGACGCCAGCCAGAGACCGCTTCTCTCCTCTTAGTCTTCTCCGCCTCCTTACATTTCTCTTTGTACCACTGCTAGGACTCTTTGAAAATAAACACATTTATTTCATTCGTTGACAGTAGACGCCCCCCCCCCCCCTCTTCTCCATCCCGTCAGTGCTCCTACTCTGTGTCTCTCACCCTCCATAGACACACAGGCTGGTAACACCCCCGCACAACCTTTAAGAGGTCATATATTACCTGATCTTCCCACACCCACCGGCCCCTTGAAAAAAGGCTTCCACCGCGTTAATCATGGTTTCCTGGATAAAAGAAAGTATGTGAGACAGTGAGAGCTTAAAAAACTCCTTACCAGTTCCTGCTGGGTGTCAATCAGAGCCAGGGAGGAGTTCAGTGCAGCGCACGAGTCTTTGGCCTCCGTCCAGGTTCCTTCAGCTTCAGAGAAATAGAAACACTTGTTCTGGTCCCGGATCCAGTCATCGCCACAAAGGGGCAGCCCTTCACCGTGCTTTCCATCCTTTGGAGCGCGGCTTTGTGCATCGCTTCTCTGGAGCTCTTCGGCGCACTGGCTTCCCTTTAAAACTGGCAAAGCAGAAATTGAACTAAAAAAGTTGGCCAAGAGTATGTGTGACTAAATACAGTGAGCACAGCTACAAACCATGACGTGGTACTTTAATGGTTGGCGTGGGCAGGGCCAATCTGGCCTCTGCCAGAAGGGCTGGTCTCACAGTTCATTGTGCGAGCTGTGTTTTTTTTGGGTAGTTTGTGGGCCTGTTCTATGGTCAGCTGGGCCGGTTCATACTGTTAATTTCCCTGCTATTAAAATAAACGGCCTGCAGCTACCTCAGACCCATGCAGTCTTCCAGATCCTGCAAAACACGTATGCAATGTGTCTTCACACGTTCAAAACAGCACCAGTTCACTAAGGTGAACCATTTTTTTTTTTATTTTACGATTGGCTAAAGGGGGGCACTTTTATTTTGATCACTGGGCCTGTTTTCTATCCAAGTTCGCCCCTGCGCCTGAGCAAAAGTCTTCCACCTCGGGTAGCTGTGATGGTTGAAAACAGAACGGACAGGCTGTTTCTGGCTCTCACCCGGGGCAAGGGTTGGTTACGACTGGAGTGGTAATCTCAGGAGAGAAGTGTAGGGTGATACCAGGCCAGAGCAGGGTACCACTGGAGTGGTCCTCTCTCAGGACATAAAGGCAGATTACTGCCAGGTGACACTGAGAACACAAGGTCATGCTCTGCGGGGGTAATCGCTCCAGACACAAAGGCAGACCATGGCACTAGGACCGACTCTGCGGGGGTAATCTCTTATGACTCAAGGGCGGGCTCTGCAGGGTTTATTCCATGACAAGGGCAGGCTCTGCAAAGGTAATCTCTCATGACACAAGGGCAGGCTCTGCGGGGTAATCTCTCATGAGAGAAGGGCAAACTGTACAAGGTAGTCCCTCGTGACAAGGGCAGGGCAGGCTCTGCAGGGGTAATCTCTCATGACACAAGGCCAGGCTCTGCGGGGTAATCTCTCATGACACAAGGGCGGGCTCTGCAGGGGTAATCTCACATGACACAAGGGCAGGCTCTGCGGGGTAATCTCTTATGCCTCAAGGGCGGGCTCTGCAGGGTTTATTCCATGACAAGGGCAGGCTCTGCAAAGGTAATCTCTCATGACACAAGGGCAGGCTCTGCGGGGTAATCTCTCATGAGAGAAGGGCAAACTGTACAAGGTAGTCCCTCGTGACAAGGGCAGGGCAGGCTCTGCAGGGGTAATCTCTCATGACACAAGGCCAGGCTCTGCGGGGTAATCTCTCATGACACAAGGGCGGGCTCTGCAGGGGTAATCTCTCATGACACAAGGGCAGGCTCTGCGGGGTAATCTCTCATGACACAAGGGCAGGCTCTGCGGGGTAATCTCTTATGCCTCAAGGGCGGGCTCTGCAGGGTTTATTCCATGACAAGGGCAGGCTCTGCAAAGGTAATCTCTCTTGACAAAAGGGAAGGCTGTGCCGGGGTAAATTTATGACACAAAGGAAGGCTCGACGGGGTAATCGCTCATGACACCAGGTCATGCTCCTATGGGGTAATATCTCATGACACGAGGGCAGGATTTGCAGGGTAATCTCTCATTACACAAGGGCAGTCTGTGGGGTAATCTCTTATGACAAGGGCAGGCTCTGCAGGGTAATCTCTCATGACACAAGGGTAGTCTGAGGGGGAATCTCTTATGACAAGGGCAGGCTCTTCTGGGGTAATCTCTCGTGACAAGGGCAGGCTCTGCAGGGGTAATCTCTCATGACACAAGGCCAGGCTCTGCGGGGTAATCTCTCAAGACACAAGGGCGGGCTCTGCGGGGGTAATCTCACATGACACAAGGGCAGGCTCTGCGGGGTAATCTCTCATGACACAAGGGCAGGCTCTGCGGGGTAATCTCTCATGACACAAGGGCGGGCTCTGCGGGGTAATCTCTCATGACACAAGGGCAGGCTCTGCGGGGTAATCTCTCATGACACAAGGGCAGGCTCTGCGGGGGTAATCTCACATGACACAAGGGCAGGCTCTGCGGGGTAATCTCACATGACACAAGGGCAGGCTCTGCGGGGTAATCTCTCATGACACAAGGGCAGGCTCTGCGGGGTAATCTCTTATGCCTCAAGGGCGGGCTCTGCAGGGTTTATTCCATGACAAGGGCAGGCTCTGCAAAGGTAATCTCTCTTGACAAAAGGGAAGGCTGTGCCGGGGTAAATTCATGACACAAAGGAAGGCTCGACGGGGTAATCGCTCATGACACCAGGTCATGCTCCTATGGGGTAATATCTCATGACACGAGGGCAGGATTTGCAGGGTAATCTCTCATTACACAAGGGCAGTCTGTGGGGTAATCTCTTATGACAAGGGCAGGCTCTGCAGGGTAATCTCTCATGACACAAGGGTAGTCTGAGGGGGAATCTCTTATGACAAGGGCAGGCTCTTCTGGGGTAATCTCTCATGACAAGGGCAGGCTCTTCTGGGGTAATCTCTCATGACAAGGGCAGACTCTGCTGGGGTAATATCTCATGACACGAGAGCAGGCTCTGCAGGGTAATCTCTCATGACACAAGGGCAGGCTCTGCTGGGGTAAACTCATTACAAGTGCAAGGTCTACGGGGGTAATCTCTCATCACAGAAGGACAGGCTGTGTGGGGTTGATCTCACGATACAAGGGCAGGTTGAACAGGGTAATCTCTCATGACACAAGGAGTGGTTCTGGGGGGGGGGGGGGGTAATCTCTCATGACACAAGGGCAGGCTCTGGGTGGGTAATCTCCCATGAGAGAAGGGCAAACTGTACAAGGTAGTCTCTCGTGACAAGGCCAGGCTCTGCGGGGTAATCTCTCATGACACACGGGCGGGCTCTGCGGGGGTAATCTCACATGACACAAGGACAGTCTGCAGGGGTAATCTCTCATGACACAAGGGCAGGCTCTGCGGGGTGATCTCTCATGACACAAGGGCGGGCTCTGCGGGGTGATCTCTCATGACACAAGGGCGGGCTCTGCGGGGGTAATCTCACATGACACAAGGACAGTCTGCGGGGTAATCTCTCATGACAATGGCAGATTCTACAGGGGTAATCTCTCTTGAGTTAAGGGCAGGCTGTACAAGGTAAGCTCTCCTGGCAGGTTGCTACTGGGTGGTACATTTAAGACATAAGGGCCGGTTACTGCGTGACCCTTATGGCACAGGAGTGGTCTGCTTCTTGGGTGACACGCTGTCTTGGGTCACCAGGACAGGCTATTTCTGGGTGAAATCTGGACACAAGAGCACAAGCAATGGAACATCAAGGACTCGGGGTGCACGCACTCATGTAAATGTAGCAGATGAGATAGTTCAGCGGGTTTGGCTCCTAAAGCAAAGATGCCTGGACGCTGCAAGATGCATGTTAGAATCAAAGCTGGCTCACTACTCAGCCTTTCCAGTTTGGTAAAATGGCTCACAAGGATTTGGATAAGGACACCAAATACCGAATCAACAACAGTAGTAAAGGGCACATTGGTGTGTGATTTAATATTGTTGCAAATATTGTGATGTCAATATTGTGACGTGACGCTTCCTTTCTGCAGATCCTCCTTAAAATATGGACATACCTCGTTTACATGATGAAATGCCCACTTGCCTGGGCCCAAGATTGTATTATTGGAGGACGGTGTAAAGTAAAGAGACCCCCGGGGTAAACACTAAACATGAACCCTTTGGAGGGGCGACACTTTCAAGATCTGCACACAAATAGTCTTCATAACCTATAACAGATGTTCTGAAGCCCCCACCAGGGTGCGAGCAGGCTTGGGGTGCTCCACCCTCATGGTTTGGGAAAAAGGGGGTGGTGATGGACAGAGTTTCTGAATGATGCAGAATACTCTTACCAAGTCAAGAGATCATGGTTTTAATCCATCACTGTTTTTTAGCTCACTGCACCATCCCAGCTCAGAACCTGGCTACATGCAAATTAGTCTGTACCTGTCCCAGTGCATGATGGGAACAGGGCAAACCAAACTACCAAGCCAATTCTTATACTGGGAAGGAAACAAGCTTCCGGGGACCGGTTTCTGGCATCACAGCCTTTGTCGGCCCGGCTTGCCTGAATCCTGATGGTACAATGAGCAAGGGACTCACGTCTGAGCATACCCTCCCACACTGAGTGTGGATAAAAACGATTTGGGAAAAACGGGGTGGTGATGGACAGAGTTTCTGAATGATGCAGAATACTCTTACCAAGTCAAGAGATCATGGTTTTAATCCATCACCGTTTTTTAGCTCACTGCACCATCCCAGCTCAGAACCTGGCTACATGCAAATTAGTCTGTACCTGTCCCAGTGCATGATGGGAACAGGGCAAACCAAACTACCAAGCCAATTCTTATACTGGGAAGGAAACAAGCTTCCGGGGACCGGTTTCTGGCATCACAGCCTTCGTCGGCCCGGCTTGCCTGAATCCTGATGGTGCAATGAGCAAGGGACTCACGTCTGAGCATACCCTCCCACAATGAGTGTGGATAAAAACGATTTGGGAAAAAGGGGGTGGTGATGGACAGAGTTTCTGAATGATGCAGAATACTCTTACCAAGTCAAGAGATCATGGTTTTAATCCATCACCGTTTTTTAGCTCACTGCACAATCCCAGCTCAGAACCTGGCTACATGCAAATTAGTCTGTACCTGTCCCAGTGCATGATGGGAACAGGGCAAACCAAACTACCAAGCCAATTCTTATACTGGGAAGGAAACAAGCTTCCGGGGACCGGTTTCTGGCATCACAGCCTTCGTCGGCCCGGCTTGCCTGAATCCTGATGGTGCAATGAGCAAGGGACTCACGTCTGAGCATACCCTCCCACACTGAGTGTGGATAAAAACGATTTGGGAAAAAGGGGGTGGTGATGGACAGAGTTTCTGAATGATGCAGAATACTCTTACCAAGTCAAGAGATCATGGTTTTAATCCATCACCGTTTTTTAGCTCACTGCACCATCCCAGCTCAGAACCTGGCTACATGCAAATTAGTCTGTACCTGTCCCAGTGCATGATGGATTAAAACCATGATCTCTTGACTTGGTAAGAGTATTCTGCATCATTCAGAAACTCTGTCCATCACCACCCCCTTTTTCCCAAATCGATTTTATCCACACTCAGTGTGGGAGGGTATGCTCAGACGTGAGTCCCTTGCTTATTGCACTATCAGGATTCAGGCAAGCCGGGCCAACGAAGGCTGTGATGCCAGAAACCGGTCCCCGGAAGCTTGTTTCCTTCCCAGTATAAGAATTGGCTTGGTAGTTTGGTTTGCCCTGTTCCCATCATGCACTGGGACAGGTACAGACTAATTTGCATGTAGCCAGGTTCTGAGCTGGGATGGTGCAGTGAGCTAAAAAACGGTGATGGATTAAAACCATGATCTCTTGACTTGGTAAGAGTATTCTGCATCATTCAGAAACTCTGTCCATCACCACCCCCTTTTTCCCACCCTCATGGTGGCATCATTGTCCCCTCTAGGGTCAGGGCCCTGGCACACACATCTCAAGTTCAACCATCTGAGAGTCCGACTGCCACGCACTCTCGCACACTGCGCTAACTTTGTAAGTTCCTACTCGGTCAAGGCAATGTATTTTTGGAGTTAAGGGAGTGATTGACCCCAGACGCATCCTTCCACAACTGGTTTTGGTGCACAAACCAGAGCTGGCACCGCATCTGCGGCAGGGGCATAACGCACACCCCTGCGTGCAAGAGGGACAGAAATCCTTCAGTGGCCCCCCCAACCCTTTAGATAGGCCCCATTCAAAACAAGGCTAATGGATATCTGTGAGATGTTGGAGACCTACAGGCTCCTCTACACATTCTGCGGGAGTGAGGGGAGGGGATTGAATTGTGGGGTCGGTACACCCGACCTGGTGTGAAGCGAATGGCAGGACATCAGGTTGCGCTGTAATGACACCATGGAGGCGGGGAATGGGGCACAAGGTACCCCAAACCTGCGCACTAGGGCGGAATACAACTGCACAATCATTGCCATCCTGTCGCTATAAAACAACAAGCATTGGCATAGCCAATAGGTCTCGCCTTTGGGACCTTATAAGTGTTTAGCCATGCAACAGTTGATGTTGCACCAAGGATATTGTGCAGCATAACTAAACACTTATAAGGTCCCAAAGGCGAGACCTATTGGCTATGCCAATACTTGTTACAGTAAACTGCTGCACAGAGCTCCACCCCGGTCAGAACAGTTACATAGGCACAGCAAAGAAAACCCGAGAGGAACTAAGGGCAGCCGACCTGGGCTGGAGGGCTGGCGTCATTCGCCACACTGTGCACGCACCACCATTAATCCCAGCTCTCATTATGTAACTGCTGAACGGGTGCCAGCCTGTGAGCGCTGAGGAGAGATGCAGTATTTTCTGTTTGGAATAACACTGACAGACAACAGAACTGCTTTGTAATTGCAGCGCCCTATGGATCTCCGCAAGCCCACGCAACTTACGGTCAGAACATTGCTCGTTTTCTTCTTCTCACTCGCCCGTCTTCTTTTCTCTCCAGTTACACGTTGCTTCCGAACAATGATGTTAAGCGCAGCCCCAAGTGTTGCAAATCAGAAATGTGTATGCATGTGCCCACTGCCTTTCCATGCATGGGAGGAGGGGCGGGGCAGCGGGCAAAAGGGCAGTGAGGGGCCCAGTGGGTCTGGGCAGAGAAGGTGCGTGGACTCCTCGTTTCAACCCTTCTCTCTGTCACTGACTCTCCAAAAGCAGAGACTGGAAACTCCTTAAGTGGCGCACTGGCCTCTAGGGAAAGTGGAAGATGCCTTGACAAGCTACAGCCTAAAAGGTTGGTAGGGCATTGCTGACTGTGCCCAGGAACATCAGATTTTGAGGCACACTCTAGGGCAGACCTTTGCCAATTTCCCAGTAGGCCACTGAGCCTCTCGGTTCTTTTGCACAAAGACATCACTGGTGTGTCAACAAAGTGTGACAGTGCCAGGCTTTATCTTTGTGCAAGAGGTTGCCACCAAGTATTTAGAGGATGTGAACGGGTAAAGGATGCCTGAGGTCGAGGTAGGAATCCCTGCTTAAGGACTGGTAGAGAAGATATCAAAGTGAAAGCTCAGAGGGACTGTGACCACATATAATTGAGATGGTGCAGAGGGAGTAGGATTTGCCCACACAAGGGACATGGTTTAAGTGGTAGAGATAACAAGAGAGAAACAGATATTGGGTAAAACGTGGCAGGGAGAGAGACAGAAATGGAAAGAGAGGGGGGAATACCAACAAAGGGAAGAAAGTGACAGTCAGTAAAGTGAAACAAGCAGGAAGTGGGATAAGGGAGGGAGGTAGGGCACGTCACGCGCACTAAGGCGGAGAGAGGAACGCAGGCTGGCAAATGGTGTGCACTTTCGCGGCCGCTTCAATGTTCTCAGTGGCCGCGCGGCTCACTGAGCACATCAAAGCGGCCGCAAAAGTGATCACGCAGGCTGACAAATGGTGCGCGCGCCCGGCGCACATGCACTGTAGCTGGAGGTCTGAAAAAGGCCACTAGTTAGCACTTCCAAAACCCGCTTACTAAAACTCTCGCCAGAGCCGCGCTAAAGCGCTGGCTCAGGCGAGACCTAAAAAAGGGGAGTAGGGGGCTCCTGTCGATATTACAGAGAGATTTCTGCACCAGGTCAGGACTGGAGAAGGGGGTTTGAGAAATCAAATGTAACGTGGGTCGATTATAGACCATTTACAATTATTAATACCCAACATAAACAGGGAAAATCGAGCCATAAATGGTCTTTAAAAGACTACAGAATAGTGCTTTTGTACTATTTTGTCACTCGTGTAATACGAAAAATTGAACCAAACTGATTTTGCCTCATACACAGAAACAACTTTCAAATTCAAAAACTGGAATAGATGTATTGAATTCTGTTACAAAAATACTACAAAATGGTGTGAAATCATGTTTGCCATGATGCAGATATATTTACCATCCCCAGCAAAGGAGTAACAAACGTCCTGAGAATAGATTTGCACCCCGATCACAGTGCACAGGTATTTTGGGGTGTTTTTTCTATTAGTTCATATTCAAGCTAGAATTTCTGAGGGCTGAGAGAACAGTATTCTATTATGTTTTCTTTTTCGGGAACGAGGCAGGTAAGGTGCGTTTTTTAAAATTATTTACTCACCATGTTAACAAAAAAATGTACATACGTAAGCTTACTTTAAATATGTGCAATTCTTGTACAGGCACAATGTTTATTAAACACTTGTATTCATAGATTGAAAGCAGAGCCAGCAACGGCCAGTAGGTGTCGCACGTCCTCTATCAAGGATGTCCGCTACCAGGGGAGAACCATGAACTGAAGTGATCGATACTCACCTCCGATGTACGCCAGGAGACCCGCTATGACGATGAACTGAACAGCTGACAGCCCCAGCAGCGCCGCCTGGAATCGGGTCACTCTGTTCAGTGCTTTTCTCACACTGGCAGTGCACTCACGACCTACAACAGAAACAGATGTCCATCTAGCCAACGATCGCAACATTCTGAGTTTTACAGTCATTTGAGTGTCGCCTGAAGAAAGCTTCAAGGTGTCTGTTGCAGAGACGGTTTAGGGCACAGAGGGCTCGGACCCAGGGCCCCAGCCTTTCAGGGGCCCCCTGATAGAGCCATCTGTGCTCTGCAGTCTTGCCCTGAAGACCTTCGATAATTCTTAAACAGATTAGTTTAAATGCCGTTTCCCTTTATATATTTTTTAATGTGGGTGATGTGTGTGTCTATTACTGACATTTTGCAAAGAAATGTTGTTTAGGTGTCATGCAGCATTCATAAAAAAAGTTTGTTACATCAAAACAGCCTCCCATATGAGAAATAGGAGGGTGTCTCAGATTGTTTACAGTAATACTAGTGAGCTGCTGCGTTACAATATTGAAAACACACATCACTGTCCCTGAATTTTAGATGTAAATATATTTAGGATTTGGACGAGTCTGCCTGTGCACTGTCAGTGACCCGGCCAAAGAGGGCATGAAAGAGATGAAACTGGATCATGACTTCAAAGCTTTTCCGAACAGGCCCCCCCCCCCCCAAAAAAAAAAATCTTTGGCCCAGGACCCCCAAATCATTATGATGCCCTTGGTCTGTTCTTTAAAACCTATGCTGTATGGTCTGCAATCGGCCTTCGCCCGTAGACACCCACACACACGCACACAACATGATCTTGATGGCAGGGCCGGCTTTAGGGCGGTGCGACCGGTGCCACCGCACCGGGTGCTGGCTTCCTGGGGGCGCCGTGTTTGAAAGTTTATTATGCTTTTGAAGCACCTGCTGCAGCGTTTCTTTCCCGGCAATTACCAGGCCTCACATAAATGTCAAGATAACTCGTGTGATTAAGTATCTTCCTGGAGAGAGATCAGCATTTTGTATAGTTGAGGTTTTGACTTTTAGGTGAAGTTAGTGCAGAGGGTTAATATGCCTGCTGCAAAGAACGTGTACCAAGTAGATTACAGAGTGCGTATGATGTAAACAGGTCAGCAGATTACTGCTTTCATAAGAGGCATCGTTTTGTTACTTGCAATTTATAACTTAAAGTCCTAATATAGAATAGTGAGCTATTAACTTTCATCCCGGAACTGCATACACTCTGCAAAGTATACATTATTGGAATATTGATTAATGTTGCAAAAAGGGTTAATTTGGCTAGAAATCGATTCTTATTATTAAAGAAAACTCCCAACTATGCGGTTTCTTTTTCAACTCTGCGTTTGTGCTTCTCCACACCAAGCACTCTTAAACTATACTGCCTACCAGTATGGGTGACATGTGACTCCTACACTTTCAGTCCTTTGGCTTAAGTAACATTTCCTATACACTGATTTACACTTGTATGATTGATTGTCTCTGTGTAATGTGTGTGTGATGCAAAGTGCTCGGACACCCTACACTGGTATGAGTGGCGCTATATAACTAATTCAATGCATCTGAGAGAGTGTGGTTATGGTGACTTGGTCACTGTTAAAGTGTGCTAGTGAGAGAATCCGTGGTGGAGGTGGTCATTGGGGGGGGGGGGGGAGGGGCGCCAACAAACATTGTCGCACAGGGCGCCACCAGCACTAAAGCTGGCCCTGCTTGATGGGATCTGACACATGCATTCAGGTAGGACAATATTTCGGACACTTTCATAGTGTTGCTGGACCATAGGAGGACTTACTGTTGTACCCGATGGGACCGACATTCTGCGCTCCCCCCTACTCATGAATCCAGCACTATTGAGGTCTTCGGGCTAAACTCCATGCCGCCCTTTAATTGGGTACGTTTGGCGCCAGTGAATCCTCAACATAAAATTATAATTAGGGCTCCCGGTTTTATGGCATTACTTTTTTGCACATTTCCATCTGTACTTTTCCACATTTATTTTTTTGCAACATTCTGTATTTATCCATTTTTATTTGTGTTTCTGTATAAATGAAGCTGCAATGCACATTTTTCCACATTTATTTGACTGATAAATGTATACTTGCATTTGAATGTCCAAAAGGTTTCAGCGGTATACAGTGCAATAGCGTTATCTGAAAACACTTGCTTTGTAGAATAGCATCGATAACTGTAGCTCTGCACTTAGCTAAACTTAATTAGGAAATCTATTGTCGTTTTTCATCCCCCCTACCTCTCAATCTGTGCACTTACTCATCTGGCACTCATGATTGACAGTAGAAAAAATCATCCAAAGACCACCTATTTTCTGTATTTAAAAATAAATACAGATAGGAAAATAAATCGTTTTCTGTCTGTATTTATCTGTAAAAATAAAAATTTAAAAAAGGACAACTAGGAGTCTTAATTATAATATGCGAGTAGAACACGTGACGATTCAGACATTTAAGAATGATCATACACAGTAGTTTACATATTTTATATTTAAACATATATATAAGCACATTGTTTTCGTTAGCATTCTTTAGTGTATGTGAAATGGCCATAGTTCACATTTTTATCCTTAATTTCATTGATAAAATGCACTTTCTAAAATATAATGTGCCCTAAGCTGCATGCAAAAGTAAAATACACGTTATCCTGTAAAAGGTGAGGAGTGAAAAGAGAGGATGTGGCGTAACAGCCACAGCTGCTAACTTTAGATGGAAAACCAGGTTCAAGTTAGTGGAAAAATCTCCCCAGGCCTAAAAAAGATATATATATATGTTATTAATGTGTCCTTGTGTATTGCATCTGGTGCTTATGTAAAGTGCTCCAATACCTTTGGGTCGATCGCATTTGCACTATAAAAAACAGCAAAAATATTAAATCCAAAAGTGGAATTACGACCAGAGCTATCAACTTTGGAACTGGTGAACCAGGTTCAGTTCTCCGAATGGGCTCAACGTCCTGTGATTCAAGGCAAATCACTTAATCACCCCATGTTCTTTAAAAAGCTCAAACTCGACTCAAAAGTATTGGAGCAGTTAAATGAGAACCAGGTACATTACACAAGGTCACATTCCTTTTTAGGTCTCTCCTGGCGTAGGCTGCGTGCATGCGCAGTCTCACTGGCGAGATTTAATGAGATGTGGTATTTTCTGTATGGGGCATTAAGCCCCGCCCCTCTTTTCCATTGGCTGGCGTCACCGTTTATGCTAAACGGTCGCCAGCCATTGGAAAAGAGGTGTTGGTGACGTATTTGCTTGGTTTTCTGAGCCGTCCCATTTGGACGGCCTCGCCTGCTTGGCGTTCGTCGCAAAACGTTTCTTATCTTTATGGGGCCAAACACATGGCCCCATAAAGACAAGAAACCTTTTAGCAGGCAAGAAAGCCGAGCAAATACATCACCCCCCCCCCTTTTCAGGTTGAGCATTAGCCCTGGAGGAGGAGGGTGAGTGTGTGACGTGTGCAGCGTTCACTGGAAATGTACCTCCTCTTCTCCGTAAGAATGTCGGTGGAAGAAGTCCAGGGGAAAATGGGTCAGCAGGCGGGCAGGTGCTGTGGGCTGCCAAGACTACATATCCCTGCATGCTCTCGACGCGCAAATATGGAGCAGTGTGGTAATGGTCGCAAACAAGATGCAGTGTGGGAATGCGGGCAGCCATGGTGCAGTGCGCACAGACATGGCGCAGTGTGGCAGTGAGAGCAGTTATGACCCTTAGCGCCATGAAGCCAATCGGCATACGTGCGCTTTTTACATTTTCAATAACATTAACATTAACATTATGACCCAGTGTGTCAGTGTGTGCAGACAAGGCACAATGTGGCATTGCGCGGAGGCATGGCCAAGTGGCAATACCTGTAGACATGGCGCAGTGTTGTAATGCACACCACAGGGCTCCAGTGCCACCACTCATACACTACACCCTGTAAATGACACTCGTCCCCCCGACCCCGCACAGGATAGTTAAAAGTATTTTTTTTTGCTGCGCTCACCTGGGTATAAAGTAGAGGGTTAAAGCCCCCTCCCCCCGGGTATTTCATAAAGAGCCCCCTCAGCATCGGGCAATTCCGCCCTACACCACCCTGGCACTGCACACACTTGTCAAGCCCCCTCCCTCCCGCTTACGCCCTCGCCCCAGAACAGGCTATTAACGGCCTCTTGGTGGGGGTGTCACAGCCCAGCAGCAGCGCCTTGAATTAAAATAGAAGCTCCTCTCACCTCCCAGCTGCAGCAGTGTCATAGCTCGGCCCTGTCCGCTCCCTCCTCTGACAGTGGTTCAGCCTGTCTAGAACCTGGTCTAAAATGGCGCAACTGCATTAATTTCTAGTGCTCGCATGAGGAATGTCGAACCAGCATATACCTGTGTGTGTGCTAAACTGGTGGAAACAAGCATGCTGTGGTGTGGAATATGACTGAGTTCGTAAGAATGAAAATAATTGTAAGCCATGGCTTTCATGTAATTCACTACAATCTAAAGCACTCCACTACAATCCACTCCACTACAATCCACTCCACTACAATATATACTCCACTCTACTACAATATATACTCCACTCTACTACAATATATACTCCACTCTACTACAATATATACTCCACTCTACTACATTACACCTCTCTAATACACTATAACGCACTCTACTGCACTACAATCCACTCTACTCCATTACAACCCACTCAACTACAACCCACTCTACTAAGTTTTAGCCATGCTGAACAGCAGTCATACTGGTGTACAACATGGCTAAAACACACTGTCAAAGCCAACAGCTTTCGCACAGGCGACACCTATTGGGTTTGTCAATGTTTGGTATTTGTTGACATTTAAAACAAGCATTAGCATAGCCAATAGGTCTCGCCTTTGGAACCTTGTAAGTATTTGGCCATGCAGCACATCAATAACACGATAACAAGTAAAGCTACGCCCCTGTGCACAATAACTACCTCTACAAGAGGTTTATGAGGCGGATCTCGCAGTAAACTGTAACCCTCCTCTGAACTGTACCCCTTCAGAGACAGGGCCTCCAGAAATGAACACAATGTTTAGCACATTATCCGTTCTCGAAGAGGACATTATGATTCCGATGATCTGTTTTGTGAGCGAATGATCAATAGTGTATTGACCACTGAACTCTGCTAAAAACGAGGCTTTGGCTGCTTCTCGCCAGGCTCTTAGAAGAACATGCGACATCGCGTCACCACACATCATTAACAAATACAAGACATTTAAAATACTAAATCCACGGTCACGTGGTCAATATGACCAAGCATAATATAACGTGATTTTATAAAGTGTAGCTTCAGCTGCTCGAAGGTTACCTTGGTGCTTGATTACCGACGTTTATTAAACAGTTATTCAACTCGATGGTAATTGTTTAATCGACATCAGAAGGATGAAAAGCTGGAAGGCTGGGATTTCAACCTATAACCACATGGTCAAACAGACGCAGCACTTCAAAGTCTCAGATCCTATTGAGGTGCTGGGGCGCCGCCCCCTTTGTTTGCCTAGTCCCACCTCATCAGGTCTGAGAGACTTCGCGCCCGATCTATGTTGGTGATTGCAACTGAACCCTATTCAGCGGCCCCTCGAGAAACCCACTGCACTCGCCAAGCAAACTAGTAATTTGCTTGCAGGGAAGGATGTGGTCAGAGAGACCTGCGCCGAAGAGTCAGAAGGGTGGATACCAAACCTTTCGTGTTTCAGGGGGAAAACCACAAAGTACACTTTTTTTTCAAAATACATCAATCTTTCAAATACATTTTGAGGGGTCTCCATTCTAAATCGGTCAAGCCTTAAATTAAAGAGGCGAAACCTGCTCCGAGAGCGAACGTGGAACCTGCACCGAAAACCCCAAGCCGAATCCCTGTGTGTAAACGAGCCACTCACTAGTATCAAACTATAAAGGCACACACATGTAGGCCGGAAGGGGTGTACTTCGGGATGACTGAAGCAGTGCGTCCCAGTATGAGAGAGGAGTGGCAACACGAAGGGAGAACCTGCTAAAACCAAATGTTGCCATGCACGAGTGGCAGGTGAATAGCTACGCGGAAAGAAGAGTTAAAAAAATAACTATAACATCCGCGATTGTCAGTATTATTTCAATGTAACGTATTTTAGTAATATTTGTGCTGGTAGCAGATATCTTGCATTATAATTGATTCCATTATTTAATATTGTCTGTAATAAAAACAAAAAAGAAAACCTTTCTCCACCGAAAAACAAAGTTTTCAAACTAAATTGCGTACACAACAGCGGTGTAATTGTGACAGCATTATTGTACGAGAAGGCGTTTTTCATTTGCGCATAGATGGAAACAACAACAAAGCAAAACCAGTAATGCGCGTGCACCACAGAGGAATGGGAGTGAGGGGGAGCAGGGGCAAGGGAGCGCGGCAGCGATGCCAACGCGCGCTTCTGCACGTGCTAGACACCGGTGGGACTGGGCAGAGCAAAGGCGGGACATGCACCAGCCTTTGCCCAATAGTGTGCCTTTTTAATTTGCAAAAAAAAAAAAAAAAAGGACGGTAAAGCCAATGGCAGCGGGCAAAAGTAAAACCACACGCACAAGCGTGTGGTCAGCTTTCAGAACCCCGTACAAGAGGTCTCGCGCTGCGCGAGCACGGCTTTGCACTGCAACGCTAGGCGCGAGACCTAAAAACGACAGTCATGGTTTCATACACTTCAAAAGCCACACATACTGCCAAGAACCACCCAGAGAGTTTCCAAGCCTTTCTACCACTACGCCCACTAGCCAGAACTTTAAGTGGGCCGGGTCCATCAGGTTTAAGACCCAGTAGTATTTCAAAATGGTCACTGAAAGTGGTCCCTACATTCATGCCCTTAACTTTGTTGCCTAAAACACAGACCGATTTCTGATAAATGAACGTAAAAATGTTCATGTCGGTGACTTGATTCCTCTTTACTCTGTGATCCCTGGGAGCTAATTCCCAGATGGTCGATGCATGTATGTTTTTTGTCATGGAGCATATTACTCTTGTATAGTGCCTACTTTGAACTGAGTCCCTCTAGGTGTTTATAACAAACCACAATAAGAGCTCTGAAGTTGAGGCGAAGGCCTGTTTCTTGCATTGCCCGTCAGCGGGTGAGAAAGGTGTGTACAAAGCATGGTCATCCAGTCCCTGGCCTCTGCAGAACAATGGTTAGGTATTCGAGTTGCAACTGTGATTCTGTGCAAATGTGTGTGAAGAAGGTATACAGTTGTCAAAATATTGACAAGGTGAAAGTAAAAGAAAATTCAGTGCTTACAGGTGGTTGGGTGCTTTGTGTTTGGTGGTGGTGAAATGAAGGAGACGGGAGTAAGTGCTTTCAGGAGAGAGTGAAAGGAGGGTGCTGCAGAGTAAAGAGATGAGGTGCAGATTAACGAGATGTGGAGAGAAAAAGGGTGCACATGTCGAATGGAGTGAACATAACAGTGTAACCACTACCCCTACCACTGGCCTCAGTAATGTTTAATTCAATATTAATAAGCCCTGCCACTAGCATACCTTTGAAGGGATGTTGGAGGTCTACTTCTATCCCCTTAAATATATACGCCCTGAAATGCTACTTGTTCAACGCCGCCCTATGATCTCTGTTCTGAAACGAAAATTTGCCTTGAATCCCCACGGACTGCTATATGCCCTACAAAAACAGGAGAACCTGAGACAGCCCACTCTTGCTTTAAATGGTGACTCCTTTAAAAAGAAACAAAAAAAAACTGCCCAAGTGCTAACGTGTGAAGTGCATGCATGCCAACATTTTAGAAGAGGAAAGTGGGGGATTTTGAAAAAATTATTGGGAGAATGTAACTTTCTTATGATGCCTATTGAAGGTGATGCACATTCAGGTGGCAGACAGTAAAAATAAAGCAGGTTTTGCTCCAAAAATCGTGAGTCTCCCAAATGAATAGGGTCTATTGGCATGTATGGCTGTGCACTAGTGCTGGGCAGTGGTCTTAGTGAATACAAAAAAAAAAGTATGTGAAACGTGATGCTGAATGCAATGGGGCGGGGTCAGTGAGCATAGGGGCAGGGTCAAAGGTGTTAACATCCGCTTTGGTGGGACTATTTTTCATAAACTTTTGCCTCTTTTTAATTTTTTGTCTTGCAACAGATTTATATAGCAACTTGTCACCCGGAGAGATTAAGTGATTTGCCCCGAATCACAGGATGTTGCAGCAGAGACTTGAACCGGCATCCCCAGCTCTCCAGTCAGCAGCTCTAGCTGCTGAACCACATCCTCTCCCCTCCAGTGTTATTTGCCTGGGAGCTCTTCCTTTCGTCCCGGACGATGATTGATAAAAAACAGATTTTTATTCATCACATTCACGAAACGGGAGACAGCGTTTACATTGCTGGCAATACCACGCAGGTTGATAACGCAGTTGTTACAACGACCGCGTTGTTACCACGTGTGGCATTACATCGCAAGTCATTTCAACGACTTGCGCTAGGTAGCGTGCAACACCAGTGAATGTGTTGGATTTTAAATCCAAAACCTTCCCTGCTGTTGCGCTAACTGGAGTAGGAATAGTAATTTATACTATTCCTAGGTCCAGTGCGCCACCTAGCGCAAATTGTTGAAACAACTTGCGATGTAATGCCACGCGTGGTAACAACGCGGTCGTTGTAACGACTGCATTGTTACCTACCGCATGGTAACACCACGTGTTGTATCGTCATACATTCTCACTAAACCGATGCATTACCAATGCTTGTTTAATTAAGTGTCAGAACAATGCAGTTTGGCAATAGACATAAACTAAACTGCACACAATGCATTGACTTGTGAACATTAGCTTTCATTTGACACATCTAATTACAATGGATCCACAAGACAATTACTTGACTAGGGAGTGGAACATTGCACTCTGCTGCCATGAACTGATGAGGAAAGCCTTAAATGAAATAAATGAGTATTTATGGTACAGAACCTACGTCACTGCCCTCCCATCTCAGACTCGCCTCAGTGCAGTAATGGAAACTCGTACAGCAACTAAAGGAGCGCATGTGCTTCGGACCCACACAGAGATTGGTTATGTTTCTTTAAGGGTGACACGCTGCTTTCCCCTCGCGCACGGCACCAGTGTCGGCTTTATGCATGCTGGGTAATCGCATTTAGTCATGGGTCCTGCAGCAGGCATGATTTTTAGGCTGTTCTTGCTACGTAACTGTAAGTGAAGTTCTTCGTTTGAGTAACATTTTTTACACCATCATTTCTGTGATAGGAGTTGTCAGCTATCAGTTATGTGTCCTGATTGTGGAATGCACGGGTTATGCTCATGCACTTTACAGCGCACGGTCACACTCATGTTGTTGTCCTTTGTAGTACTCCGTGTCCGAGATACTTATTCGCCACAAAAATGTAAAGGTCTTTATAAGCGCTTCTCTGTGGAGAGAGGTCTACCTCTAGAACCTAAAACAAAACTATAACAGTTTCTGCCAGAAGGAATTCCATTTTTTGTTTTTCCTCATGGCGTCTATTTTTGTCAGCTTCCAAAATTCTATTAATTCACTTTTTCAGCGATTGCAGGCTTTTTCTTATACCTGCTTTGGATTTCTGCATCTTGCTTAGTGGTTCGTGTAATGGTGTAAGGCCCTAGGCCCTGATGCACGCATAATTAATGGTGAGCAGTCTAAATATCGAAAAATAAATTTCGACCTACACTAATATCGAGTTTAGAATATCGAAGGGACAGAATATTGATGTTAAGAATATCGATGGACAGAATATCGACCCTAAGGAAAGTAATTTCGATTTTTTTATATCGATGTTAGTAATATCGAAGTTAGTAATATCGATATCAAATATATCGATGCTACTAATATTGATGTTACTAATATCGATATTTATAATATTGCAATGTATTTTATTATGTATTTAATATGTATGTATTAATTATTTTTTGTTAAGTGTTCTACTGGTTTTAAAATATATGTATACAATTTTTATATGTTAATAATGGTTTTTTAAGTCAATTTTGTGTTTTAGTACCGTAGCGGGTTGTGGGTTTATAGGGGAATAGGGTGGGAAGTAATTTTATTATATGAAATTAATTAGAAATTTTTAGGAATTATAAATTAATTTTAATTAATTTTTGCGTTTAAATTCTGTAGCGGGTTGTGGGTTTATAGGGGAATAGGGTGGGAAGTAATTTAATTGTAATTAAGTAATATTTTCTTTAATTTATTGGTATTGATAATTATATTATTGTTAATTAAGTATTAATTGGTAATTAATTCTTATTAATTGGTAATTAGTTTTTATTATTGATTAATTGATAATTATGTTAACTATTATTTTATTATTTGAGTGTGTCATGCGTTTATTGGGGAATAGTGTTGGAAGTAATTGAAAGCTAATTAAGTAATTATTAAATTTGTTGTTGGGTATTGATAATTAATTAATTGGAGATTAATTATTAATTGGTAAATATTTTAAATTATAATATTTTGGTTATGAAAAATAATTTATTGTTGATTAATCATTAATTGGTAATTAAATATTATTTATTGATATTGCTAATTAATATACTAATAAGTAATTATTAATTGGTAATTAATGTTTAATTATTATTTTGGGTATAAAAAATATTTAATTGTTTAATATTTTTTAATTGATAATTAATGTTTGCTAATTATTATTTTTGGGTATAAAAAATGTAATTGTTCAATATTTTTTAATTGGTAATTAATATTTATTAATTATTATGTATTATTAATTTGTTAATTAATTATTCATTGGTAGTTATGTTTTTAATAAATATTTATTGGTATTTGTAAATAATTTCGAGTTATTTAATAATTAAATCACTAATTATTTTAAATAATTATTTTATTTATAAAGTATGTTATTTTTAACTTCTAAGCTATCCAACACTTTCCCTACTGTTGCACTCTGGAGTGGGAATAGTAATTTTTATCCCTACGCAATCCAACACTTTCTCTACTGTTGCACTCCCTGGAGTTGGAATAGTAATTTTTACCCCTACGCTATCCAACACTTTCCCTACTGTTGCACTGTCTGGAGTGGGAATCGTAATTTTTACCCCTACGCTATCCAACACTTTCCCTACTGTTCCACTCTCTGGAGTGTGAATAGTAATTTTTATCCCTACGCAATCCAACACTTTCTCTACTGTTGCACTCCCTGGAGTTGGAATAGTAATTTTTACCCCTACGCTATCCAACACTTTCCCTACTGTTGCACTGTCTGGAGTGGGAATCGTAATTTTTACCCCTACGCCATCCAACACTTTCCCTACGGTTGCACTCTCTGGAGTGGGAATAGTAATTTTTACCCCTATGCTATCCAACACTTTACCTACTGTTGCACTCTCTGGAGTTGGAATAGTAATTTTTACCCCTACGCTATCCAACACATTCCCTACTGTTGCACTGTCTGGAGTGGGAATCGTAATTTTTACCCCTACGCTATCCAACGCTTTCCCTACTGTTGCACTCTCTGGAGTGGGAATAGTAATTTTTACCCCTACGCTATCCAACACTTTCCCTACTGTTGCACTCTCTGGAGTTGGAATAGTCATTTATACCCCTACGCTATTCAACCCTTTCCTTACTGTTGCACTCGCTGGAGTGGGAATAGTAATTTATACCTCTACGTTATCCAACACTTTCCATACTGTTACACTCCCTGGAGTGGATATAGTAATTTTTAGCCCTACGCTATCCAACATTTTCCTTTCTGTTGTTTTTTTTGGAGCTGGAGTAGTAGTTTTATTCTCTCTGCTATTTAATTTTTCTTTACATTATTTAGGTAATGTAATATATAATTAATTTTAACAATATTTAAATGAAATGTAATTTTTTTAATTTGTTATACATTGTTTAATTTGTATTCATGTTATTGTTTTATGTGTATGTTTTTGCAATTTATAATATTTCTATATAATTTATTAAAATAATTATTAAAACGTTATTAAGTATATATATTATCTGTATATGTTTAATTAATGTTTTATTAAATTATATATATTAATTATTAATTTTAAACATTATACAATATATTTAATTATGTTTATTTTATTTATAAGTATTATTTGGTTTATTTTACATATTTTTTTTAACAAAAAAACCCGATATTTTATTTTCGATATTTTTGTACTTACCATGTTGTAGATAGGATGTCGATATTCTTGACATCGATATTTTTGTTGCGATATTTTTGTAGGTCAATTTTTTGACCTTCGATATTTTGTCAGAGATCCATAATTAATACACACAGACACAGTACTTGGATAGTAGAACTGGCCTAGGGCACGTGCGCTCGGCCCCTTTTATTGGCAGGGTCACATGTCCAGTGATGCCTGTGGTGGATGGGTGTGTGGTGGGGTGTAAGCTAAAACAACTAGAACAGTGACCAGCAGGTCACTACAGTTCGGAGGCGATTGTGCTGCATCCCCCACAGTGGAGGAATCTTACAAAGTGAATTTTCATGCTGCGCAGGTTCATATTTACGCATCTTTCATATCATCAGGCCTCATGTCACGATTTGAGTGCAAACGTCCATTTTTTAGCAAAACGGGATGACAAGTTGGGTGCCAATTGAGCCTAATTAGGGAGTTCGATCTCGCAATTTGCAGCAGGGAAAATCTGTCCCATGTTGCTCAAGCTAAATATTATCTAGTGCGCCAGGATGTAGACAAAATAATATGCAAATTGCCTGTGAGTTCAGGAGCTGCAAACCTCAATACAGCGCAATTAGCCACAGCCTCTTATGTGCCTGAGGTTTAGTGTCACTCGAAAAGCCTTGGCTATTACGTTGAGAATTGCTGGCCTGTGCAGTTGGAACTGCCGTGACCTCAGCTTGCCCCTAGGGGAAATGTAAGTTCAGCGAATGAGGTGAACAGTTTATCTGCATTACACGCAATATCTTCTTTTAAACCGCGCTTACTACCACAGTATTGTGTGTAGAAGCTCGGTAAATGGAAGCTGTTAAGCAACTGAGGGGCATATTCTCAAGGCAATATCGACACAGTAGCAGCACTTTTCTGCAGCTAAAGCGGCGATAATTTTATCGCTGTATTCCCAAGCTGTTGCTAACAGCCGATAGCGACAGTTTTCAGGAGAAAACGTCCGTTTAAATGATCGCCACATCTGTTAGCGATAATTATATGCAGGGGAGGCGTTTACGTGCTAAAATGCCGCAAACACCACTACTCCATATTCACAAGGTGATCGTTGGACTTCTGAAGACACAAAAAACTGGCTCTAACTGCAGTTAGAGCCAGTTACTTAAGACCAGAAAATAGCTGTTCTTAAAAATGGGGATAACACTCATCACTGCAGGTTTTGGTGCTGGACAGCGCTGCAAGCAATGTTGGAGCGCTGCCCTGCGACAAAACTACATTGATGGAATGCGCACCATCAATGAGATAGTGTGCATTCATGAAAAGTGTTGTAGCGTTGCGACAAAACAGCGTTGCAACACTTCTCACTACGCCCTTCTTGCGACAGCATGGATGCGCTGTAGTCACTGGACAGCGCTCCATGATGCAAATAATGACAGATACGTCAGGAATCCTGACATAACTGTCTGCGCAAAAGTCACGCATTGCTGCAGTTGTTTCACAACCATGATGCAACTCCATCAATGCATGGGTCCAGCCCATACCTGTGGCACTCCATCACCCTCCCGCCTGCCATCAGGCAGGGGGAAGGTACTGGCGCAGAGCCATTCATTAGCGGTGCCCGAATGTCTGCGCTGTTTGAGATCCATCGGCGGCGGTGGCGCGCAGCAGTGACATCGGTTGTAAGCAGTGTAAGTGGAGTGTTGGTGTGAAAAGAATTGATGAGATGTCCTACGACGACCGTGATCCAGCTGCGAGGGGTTGTGATGATGGCGTTGGCGACCGGTGTGCAAGGTGAAGACGTGATGTATCCAATGATGGTTGGTCCAGGAGAGTCCGGTGTTGTGGCTGAAGTTGAAGCTCCCGTTGACGGCGGTGACGTGCTCGACCGGGTGTCCTGCTATGTGGCCTGTTGAGGTGAGTTGCTGCTTGCGTCTGATGTTGGGGACCATCCCCAGAAGGCGGTGGTGTCCTCGTCACTGGGGTTGTACTGGTGGAACTTGAGATCACCTAGTAGGATGTCGTCGGTGGATGAGAGACCCTGGAGAGCAATGAGGCCAACAATGTTATTTGAGACTGGGGGCCTGCACATGAGGGTGCCGCAGTGGATGTGCTTGGGCTTGGTCCGGATCTGGGAGTTGAGGTGGTCCATGGTCACCCTTGGGTCATTAGAGTGGGTGGTCAGTCGGAGTGTTCTTCTGTAGGTGATGGCAGTGCCTCCTCCTTGATGGTCGGGGTGCTCCTTGCGGGTGATACTGCAGCCGTCAGTGATGGCATTGGCGATGTCCGGAGCAGAGGTTGGTCCTGGCAGGCGAGGTGGCGTCCAGGGTTTATGGCGAGGAGGGTGCTGTCGTCGTAGCGGTGGAGTGTCCAAGAGGAAGGCTCCTCGGTGCAGAGCGCGGTCCAGGGGCAGACGGACACGTACGGCGTAGCTTATGGGTTGCCTTTGGCATGGGAGACGGCCATTACAATGCAGGCAGTACATCGTCAACAACGCAACTCCGAAAACGCAGGTGCCTTTTAACAGCATTTGATTACAACGCATTGTGAGGTCAGTAATGAGGTAAGTTTTTTGGGTGGGTATGGGTTTTGGATGTAAAATATGGAATTTGGGGTGTGTGTTCGGGTAAAATATGGAATTTGGGGGGGTTTTGTGGTAAAATATGGAATTTGGGGGCTGTTCTGGGGTAAAATATAGAATTTGGGGTGTGTGTTGGGGTAAAATATTAAATTTGGGGTGTGTTGGGGTAAAATATGGAGTTTGGGGTGTGCATGTGGGTCAAATTTGTTTTTTGAGTGTGTTATGGGGGCTCAAAAAGGAATTCCAGGGTTCACAGTTGGGTTTGGGATGTAAAGGTTAGTGTTGGGTTGCACTCACTGATGTGGGAATAGTGATATTGATGTCTCGGCTATACAACACCTACTCTACTGTTGCAAAGTGCATAGTATTAGTATGCGTGGGAATGGAATGCACTGCTATGGCATGCGTCGCAACCATGTATGTGCCTTTGGCACACAGGTGTTACGCCTGCTGTGCATGGGTGCACAGCGGCCACCATTGAGAAGTGCGGGGGGCTGAACAGCTGTGAGGTGGCAAACGCTGGAAGGAACACTGGATGGGACGTGGAGGTGGGAATGTGTGTGCGAGCGGGTGTTGCAAAGATTTTAAAAAGGGAAGTCTTACCTCGAAGCCAGGTCCTGTGTCTTTGTTGCTCCTGCTCTCCTGCATCTGCTTCCAGGAACAGGAAGTAGCCAGCCAGGCTCCCTCCCCTGAGCCAATCACAACGCTGCAATGCGGCGGTGGGATTGGTATTTGGCAACGGGACAAGGCATGCAGCCAGGGGCTGGAGGGGTGGGCATGTGCTCCATGCAGCCTGTAATGCAGCCTGCATTACGAACAGGGAAGAGCACATGACTGCTTTGGGTGGCCTGAGTAGGCCGAACAAACAGTCACAGCGCACTTGAGTGGGCATGCAAATCCGCCCATGCCTTGCTCCGTGCTTGGAGCAGTCCGACCCACCCTCCCACCCGCAAGGGAAACATAGCACGGTTACATCAGTAAGCTATCATCATGTGATGATTGTTCCTCCTCTGCACCGCTTGGAAGCAGTGGGGCGACGCTCTTCCACCATAGCGGATGAGCCGACACTGGTGGTGCGTCATCTACGTGTGCTAGGCCTGGGGGACTCATCCCCCAGGCATCCTGCGCTACACGTCCCACCTTCTCCTTACCTGGACATTGACACTGTGGCGCAATCCGCTGCACTCTCTCCAAATCTGTGACTCAGCCAGCAGGAGCCTCAGCCAGGAGGCATTTCACAAGCCTGGTTACAGCAGTCACCACAAAGTCTGCTGGTGAACCTCCCGATGCAATTGATGCAACAGGGCCCCCTTAGGCGTAAAGTTGCAGCGCTCACCCCACACAAGTTCAGCACAGCTCAGGGGCCTCACCTTCCACAGCATCTGGCCAGCCCAACACCATTCAGCCTGTGATGCAGAGGCAGCACCCCGGTGTAGTGGTGGATCGTAGTATGCGATGCAGACCTCCCTACTTTGGGGCGCAGGAGTGCCTCTACTATTGACAGCTCCAAGGTGCACAAAGTGGTCTTCTCCCACAGGTCAGCAAAGTGTCTCCATGTGACCTGCACCACCAGGTACGGGCGATCATTGCGCATCAATGTCTACCGCCATGGCTCATCGACTCCACAGCTCCTCCACATCCCACTCCAGGCTCCAGACGCAGGTCCAGTGAGGCATCCAGGCTCCAGACGCAGGTCCAGCGAGGCATCCAGTCTCCAGACGCAGGTCCAGCGAGGCATCCAGGCCCCAGACGCAGGTCCAGCGAGGCATCCAGGCTCTCATCCTGATCATCCAGGATGTTGGGTGGGTTGAGGGGGTAGATGTGTGCTGCACTTGTCCCTGGCTGCTCCATTCTGCAGTTTATTGGGTGTTATGCCTATTTTACAATGGAGGTTGACTGGTAGGCTATTTTTTGCATTAGAGACAAAAAAATCTCACGTTAGGCTGACTAACCTGAGTTTTTTTTGCGGCTAATGGGCCTATCGGTAGTTTTCGCCCGCTAACGCCGAATTTCTTATCGCTTTCATGCTGATGTTAGCGGCAGTTTTCACCGCCCTTCCCTGATACTATCACCATGTAGCGATGGCTTGGTAATACATTGCTAACATGGCAATAGTTTTCAGGGTTAGGCGGCGATAAAAAAAATGCCGCTAACTGGCGTTTGCGGTAAGAAATCGCCCATCCTTGAGAATATCCCCCCCGAGTGACTTTGCAAGGGTGAAAAGGTTAACTTGGCCAAACTGGTTGGTATGAAGCATGTGGCTAGCTACACAAACATACATACTGCTTCTTCTGTGATGCATATTTTTGCATATATATGTGATATATACACAGTTTAAAAACATGCATCATCTGTTAGACTTGGCATCTTTTGGCGTGTTTCCCCCCGAGTTTTTGCTATCTGCCCTCCCGGTTTTGACGTTTCTGCGCGCTTTTCGCTCTGATGATCAGTGGTAAAGCGCTGGTACTCCTGTGGTAAATGGTGTTATGCTTGTAAAGGGGCACTGCGTGTGCCGGGGTTTGTAAGTCAACAACTACTCGTGGGCCTGCAGCACGGTTTGTGCCACTCACGCATGTAGTCCGAAAAAGGTATAAGTGAATGAAGTTTGGTATGCCTGAACTCAGCGTCTAAAGAAGCAGCCTTTAGCAAGGGTGCCCGTTTTATTTGGAGATCATAGAGGCCACTTTTTGAAAGTGGGTATTATTTTGATCGGTCATCACGTATGCCTCTTATGGAATGTGGATTGCCTGTCTGGATTTTGGAGGACAGAAGGCTGGGGGGCCGGAGGGGCTCCAGGTGGTCTGGATAGGTCAGGAAAGGGCTGATTAGACCTGGCCTGCGATGGGGGAAGGGGAGGAATTTCCTTGCACCTCAGAGTGCCTGGTCTGCCTCCACCTCCTGCCAGGAATTCACGACAGAGAATGCCCAACTGGTTCTGGCCGTACACCGACACCCTCTGCCTGGCTGATCAAAGGATTTTTGTGTACAAATGCTGGGTCCCAGACCCCTGAACTTTAGAACTCATCTGGAACAAGAGGACTGCCAAGAAGGAGAGCCGTGGAAGCTGCGAAAAGGAACGACTACTTTGCTGCTTGCTTGGCTGGGCTGACCTGCAGTGGCTGCTTCTGTCTTGGGCAGTGAAAGGCCTGGACTGGACTTTCTGCAACCGAATTGGTGAGACTCTCCAAGGGCTTGAGGTAGAGCTTGCCCCCTGTTTACAAATTCTCAGAAACAACAAAGACTTCAGGTTCTGCGACCCGCAGTACTGGGGACTGTGTTTTGTGCTGCAACTCGAAGAACGCCACTCAACGAGATCTACGATGACCCTGCCGAACCCGTGTCCTGAAGGCACCCCAGAGGGCACCGCGACCCTGGTCTCCCCGACAACGCCTGCTGACGCCATCACCGAGCCGCAGCTCGCACCGCGACCTGTGGGCACCGCACTCCGCACCGCTTTGCATCACGCCGAAGCTTTGGCGCTGCAGAGGGGACCGCTGCCAAGCCGCACCACGACCCTGGTCTCACCGAAGACTCCTGCTGATGCCATCACTGGACCGCTGCTCGCACAGCGACCTGTGGGCCCGCACTCTGCACTGCCTTGCTACACGACGATGCTGTGGCCTTCCTGACACCGCCACTTCCCGCCGAAATCGACACCGCTGCTTGCACCATGGTTCGAGCGCACCACTCGTAAGTTACACGACGCACCACCCTCATCCCGCACCGCAGCCTTGGCCTACCGACACCAATGCCATCGACTCCAGTTCATCAGCTGACGACAGCACTTCAGCAACGACGACGCCAGTGCTTGCACCGTGACCTGCTAGCACCGCGATGAGCACCGCCCCATCTCGCACCGCAACCTTGGTCTCACCGACGACGCCATCTGACACCGCCACCGAGCCGCTGCTCGCACCGTGACCTGGGGACAACGCACGCCGCACTTCACACCGCAACACCCGACGCCTGTTGGCGCCAGTGCTCCGGATCCCCTCAGAAAGGAGCCGACCTGCAAGGCGAAGTGACTTCAAGGGCCCCATCGCCCTGCATCTCGCACAGGTACTGTTTGCGGGTCTCCGCGACACCGTAGCTGGCCTGCGACCCCACGACCAGCCAGAACTGTTGGATTTGTTGTTCACGACGCCGTGGTAGCCCGGACAGAGTTATCCACACAAATAACTCTTTTAATCAGCGTATATTTGGAACTGTGAACTTTTAAGTATAGTATTGTGGATTTTTATCATATTTGGTCTTGTCTAAAGTATATAAAAATTGGATGTTTTTCTAAACTGGTGTGGCGTCCTTTTGTAGTGCGTACATTGTTTTACTGTTGGTTATGTGCAAATGCTTTACACGCTGCCTCTAAGATAAGCCTGGCTGCTCGTGCCAAGCTACCAAGGGGGTGAGCAGGGGTTATTTTAGAAGTGTAACTCCCTAATCCTGACTAGGGTGGTGATTTCTGCCTCGCTTTGGCGCAAGTCTCACCTAGCCAGAAATCCCATTTCTAACATCATCCATCCACTGAGATTGAGGTAAAATGGGGGCAGAGACCTGAGCAGTCACCCAGAACTAAATCTATTCTTGAAAATATAATGTACACATTTTGGGGGATAAGTGCAGCACACATCCACAACCCCTCAAGCCACCCAACATCCTGGATGATCAGGATGAGAGCCAGGATGCCTCGCTGGACCTGCGTCTGGAGCCTGGATACCTCGCTGGACCTGCGTCTGGAGCCTGGATGCCTTGCTGGACCTACGTCTGGAGCCAGGAGTGGGATGTAGAGGAGCTGTGGAGTTGGTGGGCCATGTCGGTAGACATTGATATGCGACGATCTCCCCCTTACCTGGTGGTAAAGTCTGGCAGGTTGCATGGAGACACGTTGCTGACCTGTGTGAGAAGAGCGCCTTGAGCACCTTGGAGCGGTCAATAGTAGAGGCGCTCCTGCGCCCCAACGTAGGGAGGTCTGCTTTGCATAGTACGATTCACCACTACACCGAGGTGCACGGAGGGGATTACCAACGGTGGGTGCCGCCTCTCTGTATCACAGGCCGTATGATGTTGGGCTTGCCGGACGCTGTGGAAGGTGAGGCTCCTGAGCTGCGCCGAACTTGTGTGGCGTGAGTGCTGCAACTTCACGCCTAAGGGGGCCCTGCTGCATTACCTGCATCAGGAGGGTCACCAGCGGACTTGGCGGTGACTGCTGTTACCCAGGCTTGTGAAATCCCTCCTTGCTGAGGCTCCTGCTGGCTGAGTCACAGATTTGGAGAGAGTGCAGCGGATTGCGCTACGGTGTCAATGTCCAGGTAAAGAGAAGGTGGGACGCGTAGCGCAGGACGCCTGGGGCTCGAGTCCACCAGGCCTAGCACATGTAGATAGCGCACCCCCAGTGTCGGCTCATCCGCTATGGCGGAAGAGCATCGCTACACTGCTTCCAAGCAGTGCAGAGGAGGAACAACCATCATATGATGATAACTTACTGATGTAACCATGCTATGTTTCCCTTGCTAGGACATTAATCACAGGGCAAGGCATGGGTGGATTTGCATGTCCACTCAAGTGCGCAATGACTGTTTGGTTGGCCCCCTCAGGCTGCCCAAAGCAGTCATGCACACTTCCCGGTTCACAATGCAGGCAGCATTACAGCCTGCATGGAGATCATGCCCACCCCTCCAGCCCCTGGCTGCATGCCGTGTCCCGTTGCCAAATACCGATCCCACCGCTGCATCGCAGCGTTGTGATTGGCTCAGGGGAGGGAGCCTGGCTGTCTACTTCCTGTTCCTGGAAGCAGATGCGGGAGAGCAAGAGAAACAAATACACGGGACCCGGCTTTGAGGTAAGACTTCCCTTTTTTTTAAATTACAACACCCGCTCACACACACATCCCTGCGTCCACGCCCCATCCAGTGTTCTTTCCAGCCACCCCCCCTTCAGCACTTCTCAATGGCAGCTGTTGTGCGCTCATGTACAGCGGGTGTACCACCCGTGTGCCAAAAGCACATACGTGGTTGCGGCGCATGCCATGCATACTAATACTAGGCACATTGCAACAGTAAAGTAGGTGTTGCATAGCCGAGACACCAATATCACTATTCCCACATCAGTGAGTGCAACCCAAAACTAACCTTTGCACCCCAAACCCAACCGTGAACCCTTGAATTCTTTTTTGAGGTCCCATACCCCACTCAAACATCAAATTTGACCCACATGCACACCCCAATTTTAATATTATACCCCAAAACAACCCCCCAAATCCATACTATACCCCACAACACACCCCAAATTCCATATTGTACCCCAAAACATCCCCCAAATTCCATATTTTACCCCAACACACCCCAATTTTCATATTTTACATCCGAAACCCATACCCACCCGAAAATCTTTAAATTACCCCATTACTGACCTCACAATGCTTTGTAATCAAATGCGATGTAAAGGCACCTGCGTTGTCGGAGTTGCATAGTTAATGATGTACTGCCTGCGTTGTACTGGATGTCTCATGCCAAGGCAACCCATAGGCTAGCCCGTTTGCATCCGTCTGTCCCTGGACCGCTCTCAGCACCAAGGAGCCTTCCTCTTGGACGCTACAACGCCAGCACCCTCCTCGTCATCAACCCTGGATGCCACCTCACCTGCCAGGATCAACCTCTGCTCCGGAACCGACATCGCCATCATGGACGGATGAAGTATCACCCGCAAGGACCACCCCGACCGTCAAGCAGGAGGCATTGCCATCAACTACAGGTGCACACTCCGACTGACCACGCACTCTAATGACCCAAGGGTGACCATGGAACACCTCAACTTCCAGATCCGGACCAACCCCAAAACCATTCCTTTGCGGCACACTCATCTGCAGGCCCCACGGGCCATGGACCCCCATTCTACAATGCTATTGTAGAATTCATTGCACACCAGGCTCTTCCATCCACCGACAATATCCTACTTGGCGGACTCAAGTTCTACCTGGACAACCCCAGTGACCAGAACACCACCCCCTCCGGGGAAGCTCAACAACATCACACTCAAGCAGCTAGTCACCGCAGCAAGCAACATAGCAGGACACACGGTCGAGCACGTCTCCTCCGCCAGCTGGACATTCAACTACAGCCACACCATAGGACTCTCCTGGACCAACCATCATTGTATACATCACGTCTTCACCATGCCCACCGCACACCACCGCCATCATCGCACACATCGCATATGGATCAAGGCCACCGAAGTACGTCTCGTGAACTCCCTCAGCACCACTACTACGCCTACGCTTACAGACGATGACACTGCAGCACCCAAACACAAACGATGGATATCCAACTGTGCCGACACCCGGGCACCCCTCATGGATGGCACTGCGTCAGTACGTTACGCCTGCCTGATGGCAGGCGTAAGGGTGACGCAGTGCCACAGGGATAGGCTGGCACCATGCATTGCTGGAGTTGCATCGTTGTTGCGACACGACTGCACCAATGCATGACTTTAGCACAGACAGATACGTCAGGATTCCAGGTGTATTTATCATTACTTGCGTCATGGAGCTGTCCAGTGAATACAGCACATCTGTGGTGTTGCAAGAAGGGGGTAGTGAAAAGTGTTGCAACGCTGTCTTGTTGCAGCGCTACGCACTTTTCATGAGTGAGGCCCAGGAATGTGCACTATCTTATTGGTGCGCAGTCCTGCCCTGTAATTTTGTAGCAGGGCAGCGCAGCAATATTGCTTGCAGCGTGGTCCAGCAACAAAACCTGCTGAAATGAGGCCCCAATGGTTATCTCCATTTTAAGACCAGATATATTCTGGCCTTAAAAAACTGCCTCTAGTTGCAGTTAGAGCCATAGTTTGTGGTCCTCTGGATTTAAGGAATCCCCTTGTGAATATGGAGATGGTGGGTTAATGGCAGATTTTGCATGGAATGCCTCCCTTGCATGTCATTAGCGCGCTAACAGTAGTCGCGATCTTTTAAATGGACGTTTTCGCCAAAAGGTGTCGCTAGTGGCTGTTAAGCCCTTGAGATTATACCCCTTTGATTTTTCAAAGCTAACCCTGTAGCCCATAGAATCATTGGAACAATGGAATGACTCCAAATTTCGTAGGCCAACAAAGACTGCTGGGGATGAAAAGGGAAAAAAGAGGAATGGGAGACTGAGTGATTCATCAAAAGGAAATCTATAAAACAGAAATTCCAGAGGCGCCAGGTGGACAGAATAACAGTTCAAGGAACAAGTTCACACAGACTTTTTTTTTTCTTTTGTGCCCACGCCACTTCAAGCATGAACAGATGCCGGGCAGCAGACAGTGTCATGTCACTAGTCATGTAAAGTAGCTTCATGTATTATACAGTGTTAATGCTACAGTGATTATGCCTGCATTTAAAAGGAATGCTTCAGCAATAAATATAAGCACTGTACAATGGAAGCTCTCTTGGTTTGCGCCTGTCAGCTTTTCTGAAAGTCAAGTGCAAAGGGAAAATATGTGTAAATAATGTTCTGAGAACTCCACTGAATCACTACAAAAACTCCTCCCCTTTGACGCCCACCACTTTCAAAAGCAACCAGGAGCCAATGCAGGTGACAGCAATAATTCTGGGGGACTCAGGCTGGGGCACCAAGAAATTGAACATGGGACACCTCACCTGTTGCACAGCCAGGGGGCAGAAAGCAATTAAACCTGCCAGCTTTAACCAGCCTAGTAGTATGCCAACTCACTGGGTCCCAGGCTTCTCCCTGTCAATCAAACAATAATGCAGGCAGCGGAGCATCACTGAACTCCAGGCCTTTCTCTTTGTCCCACGTGGGACCCAGCCCAAGCCTAGACTGTAACACTATGTGAGAGGCCACAACCAGGGCACGAGTCGGGGGTACACGCGGGTGGACGGCGTCCACCCACTTATTTCACAGGGGGGACACCGTCCGCCCTGCCAATAAGATGGGCCCCACTGAAAAAGATGCTGAATTCGTCCCGGTGTAATTTACAAACACCAGGACACATTCAGCAGCGCCTGCATGTTGCTATGTGCTTTCAATCGGCAACAACGTGCAGGCAGGGGCGGGGCTCTCTTATTTCTAACTCCTGCTGGCTCTTAACAAAGGCCGAGTCTGAGGGGTCATCAGGCCTCCTTTTGCTCGAGTCTCTTGGCTGGCAGCAGTCAGGAGCCTCACACCTGATGCAAATTCAGCAGAGGGGAAACAAAGGCTCACACCTTGTTAGCACTTCACACGTACTTAAAAGAGGCAGCTTTTCACTTTGTTCAGGCTCTGTTTAGGAGATATGCATGCGCTGTAAGAACTGCAGATGTGTTGGTCTTTCCCAGTATTTGCACAAAATAAATAGCATTTATATAGTGCTTACTACCCCTGAGGAGGCGTTGAAATAATTTAAATATCACTATGTTTTCTTTTAAAGCACTATGGCTAGAGGAAGCTTTATGCTGACAAAAGGCAACATTGTTTTATGTGTTGCATACAAAAGTGTGAATCTTCTGCCTAATTCAGGAGAGTTTACAAGTATTCTCGAAATGTGCTCCAATGTACACATGATACACCTGCTAAATATGTATGTGAGGGCTTAAGATCTGATGTCACTTCTTGTGATGCCACTTCCTGTGATGTCACGCGCTGTGATGCCACTTGCTTACTGATTAACTAGGTTAGTCCCCCCACTTCTTTTTTTAGGACTTGTGACCGGGCCACAACATAGATCTCAGCTGCCTCAGGTGCTTTCCGTGTGCGCACACAATGCCACCGCAACCTGATCCTGTTGGCGTGTATAAACAGGTATCTGTGGTAGGCCAAAGCAGACAGTGGACAAATAAACCTTTCTCTAGAAATATAATAAAGCAACTGGTTTTGTTTAAGAGGGAGATGCGGCTGACCTGTGTCTAAGCCCTCGCTGCCGCTGAGCTGCTGCAGACTTGTGCTCAGAAGCATTTGTATAAATTAACCATGGGAGGTAAACTCTGCTCCGCGGGTGGAGTTCACGGAGTTTTGCAACTCCGCACTCCGCTTGGAGTACGAAGTTCAGCAAAAATATTGCCTACACTGCCAGCGGAGCAGAGGATACTGGCGCTTGGGTCACCCCGGCCTAAGTTCCCATGCATTCAACCACACGCAGTCTAGTTGTTATCATGCGCAAGACCTTTGCCCTTTACATCATCTTCCATTGCTGTTCTCTCCCAGACACTACCCCCTGTGATGTTGGTCTCCGGTGTCGGAGGCCACAGAGGGCTCAAAATGGACTTCTGTAAGTCTGCAGGCAGGCACCTTTCCCGAGCATCGATTTGGTAAATCAATGTGTGACTTACCGTCTTTCTTGCTTAGCAGCTTTGCCTTTTTCCGTCCTTTTCAGAGCCGGCATGGGCGGTAAGTGGTGCCAGGGAGCGCCCTCGGCTGCAGAGTGCTGGCCTCTGATGGCAATTGACGATAACTGTGATCGAGCCTTGAATACACCTTGGTTTCTTTCTCGGCTTCCATGTATCCTACAGGGATTCAGCTGGGCCCTCTTTGTGTCTTTATATTTTACATGAAGGATCACTGCAATACGGCAGGGCCAGCTTACACCATCTCCCGATAAACATGAATAGATCAGGCACACAGAGTCCCCTTTATAATGCTGTCTTGTGTATCTGCGTTTATCCTCTGTCGTAACTGGTTAAGTGAGATGTTTCCAGTGCGGCGCTCCTACATGTGTCTGCCAAACACTGCACGTAACGGGTGTAAGCATTATTCGGAAATGTGCGTGACCCGTAAATCACAGGCTTGAGTCCTAAAGTCGTAACTATGTCACTGGTTCGGAAGCTATTATGATAACTTAGCAGTTTGGGGCCTGCAGATGACAACTACATGGTCCAAAGGTCTCGGGTTCAAATTGAAACGAGGGGACTGGTTTGAGCAACCACTTCGGAGATTATGAATAGGATTAGGACTACCAGATTCAAATTTATGTAAGGGAATTTAGTGCATAGACTATCCAATGTAAAAAAATGTGTGTGCATGTCACAGGTTGAAATGCTGGCATGACTGACTAAGCCGGTCATCCTTCTATGGTTCATAAAATGAGTCCATTTGGGTTGACACAGCAATTGAAGAATGAATATAGTTAAGAAATGACGGACTGTGTTACTAAGGTGAAGATGCAAATTGGGAAATAATTAAGTTTTGCAGATGACAAGGTTGCCGTGTACTTTAATGCATGTCTGGTGTGTTGAAGCTGCAGATCTTTTGTTTGTTTCCAAAAAGTCCATTTCATGTTTGGATTCTGCAATTCGACTTTTGCTTTAATATAAAAAAAAGAATAAAGATTTCTGTAGATGGGCCTTTGTACTGCAAGTGGTTCCTGACTCTTCGTTTCCTGTAGTAAATGCGTTTGCTATGTAGAGTTCTGCAAACCAGTCTGTGCTGACCAAGCTTTGAGAGGCACTAAAAGCTGGGAACCGACTGGACCAGATGGGTGTGTGAGAGAGAATTAAAATGTACGTGGGCTAGGGCAGAGGTCTTTCTGCTGGTTGGCCAGAGGGCAAATATAAACTAGAGCACATAACCTTGAAGGAACACGGGGTGGCCACTATAATCACGACAAGTTATTTCTAAAGGCTATGAGGGTGAGACCACAAGGTAGCCAGACTGAAACAGATGACGCTGATGGAGCAGATTCATTCACCCCACAAGTATGCACTTCTTACAAAATAGACAAAAATATTTCATAGAAATAAGGTTGTTGTCCAAATGTTACAGCATAAGTAAACCCCGGCGGAGCTAGCGTAGTTTCTCTATGCGGAGCTCCATAGAGTTGGGCAAAACCTCAGTGGAGCTCCGCTCCTCCACCCCCCTCAATAAATATTTTTCAAATAAATATGAAAGTGAAAAACACACTTACCTTTATCACTGCGTCTCCGGGCTGCTCTCCTCCTCCGCGCCCTGGTCTCTTCTGCAAACGGAAACCCCTCAGTCCTACCATGACGTATGTCTGACGGAGGTGATTCTGACGTAGGGGATTCTGTGAGGCAGTGGGAGATCACCTCACTGCCTCAGGTTCCAAGCTTCAAGACGTTCACAGACTATGGAACACCAGTTTAACTTTATTGCCTAGTTCTCAGCGCAGCACCGTATGTACAACCAAGATTTAGAGGTGTAAATTAGAGTACATCATTGCACGCAGAGTGCCGTAAGAGACTCAAACAACACAGGGGGATCTTTATTTGCATGTTCCGCGATGTCCAATTTGCTGTTCTGCTCGTTAGGAACTGGAGCTCCATCTGCTGGTAACTTGAAAGATTTATTGAGCTGCATTTTTAACATTGTCCCACTGTTGTGACACTCTCACTAAGACCGAGTCCGAAATTCTGCTGCTAACGGAACTCTGCTGAATGTCGCGGAGTTTTAAGGTAACTCCGCGGAATTCCGCGTAGAAACCCTCAGTGAGCTCTGCACACCCCTAGTATAAATGCGGTGGGAGGCATAGCTCGGGGGTCGAGCAGCTTGTAGGGTGACAAGTAAACAATTTAGGGCCAGAACAGAAGCAGGCAGGGTTTGGGCTTTGAAAAACCAGCGGAACCAGCACAGTTTCATGAGCTAGCTGTTACAACCACACCAGTTTTTACTGGTCATATAAAAGGAGTAGGCGGAAAAGATCAAAGGTCATGCTGTTAGCCTCCTGCGAGTTGGGGCCTGACGAATGATATCTTGGGGAGTTAGTACCTGCCTGTTGGAAAATACTTTTATTTTCTGATACAGTCCTTATCCCTGCTGCTACCCTACATCGCGTAACAGGACCCTCAGTTTCAGTTACACACCAAGCATTGGCATAGCCATTAGGTCTCGCCTTTGGGACCTTATGAATGTAAACTATCTCAGGAGGAATGAAGCCTGGGAGTGGGGGACAGGGTAGTAACAACGGGCAAGCAGCAGGGAGGGTGAGAGTCAGAGTAGGCAATTTTAATGGGAAAGCAATGATGCGGGGGGACGAAGACAAGCAGCAACAACAGGGAATCTGAAAATGAGGAGGGGTGGGGATACAGAGCCCTGGCAGTAAACAGAGAGAGAGAAGTTAAGGCAGTACTGGCTGTGCCTCAGAGTAGAGGTAGTAAACACACAGAAAGCAGTGAAGTCAAAACTGACTGTGCCTAAGAGCCGAGGCAGTACACACAGAGAGCTTTGAAGACAGTACTGGCTGCGCCTCAGAGCAAGAGCCACTAAATGCAGCAAGCCGCAAACGCAGTACAGGCAGTGCCTTAAAGCCCTGGATGTGAACATGGTACTGGTCATGACTCAGAGCACTTGCAGAAAACAGAGAGAGTGATGAAGGCAATACTGGCTGTGCATCTGCGCAGAGGCAGTAAGCACATAGACAGCAATGAAGGCAACTGGCTGTGTCTCAGAGCCCTGGCAGAAAACACAGAGAAGGCAGTGAAGAAAGTACAGGATGTGCCTCAGAGCAGAGGCAGTAAACACAGAGAGAGAGAGCAGTGAAGGCAGTACTAGCTGTGCTTCAGAGCCCTGGCAGTAAACAGAGAGGGAAGTGAAGGCAGTACTGGCTGTGCTTCAGAGCCCTGGCAGTAAACACAGAGAGAGAGCAGTAAAGGCAGTACTGGCTGTGCTTCAGAACCCTGGCAGTAAACAGAAAGAGAGAGCAGCGAAGGCAGTACTAGCTGTGCTTCAGAGCCCTGGAACTAAACACACAGAGAGAGCAGTGAAGGCAGTACTAGCTGTGCTTCAGAGCCCTGGCAGTAAACAGAGAGAGAGAGCAGCGAAGGCAGTACTAGCTGTGCTTCAGAGCCCTGGAACTAAACACACAGAGAGAGCAGTGAAGGCAGTACTAGCTGTGCTTCAGAGCCCAGGGCAGTAATTACAGAGAGAGAGCAGTGAAGGCAGTACTAGTTGTGATTCAGAGCCCTGGCAGTAAACACAGAGAGAGCAGTGAAGGCAGTACTAGCTGTGCTTCAGAGCCCTGGAAGTAAATACAGAGAGAAAGCAGTGAAGGTAGTACTAGCTGTGCTTCAGAGCCCTGGAAGTAAACACACAGAGAGAGCAGTGAAGACAGTACTAGCTGTGCTTCAGAGCCCTGCAAGTAAATACAGAGAGAGAGCACTGAAGGCAGTACTATCTGTGCTTCAGAGCCCTGGAAATAAACACAGACAGAGAGCAGTGAAGGCAGTACTAGCTGTGCTTCAGAGCCCTGGAAGTAAACACAGAGAGCAATGAAGGCAGTACTAGCTGTGCTTCAGAGCCCTGGAAGTAAACACAGACAGAGAGCAGTTAAATAGTACTACCTGTGCTTCAGAGCACTGGCAGTAAACAGAAAGAGAGGAAAGTGAAGGCAGTACTGGCTGTGCTTCAGAGCCCTGGCAGTAAACAGAAAGAGAGGAAAGTGAAGGCAGTACTGGCTGTGCTTCAGAGCCCTGGCAGTAAACACAGAGAGAGCAGTGAAGGCAGTACTAGCTGTGCTTCAGAGCCCTGGAAGTAAAGAGAGAGAGAGAGAGCAGTGAAGGCAGTACTAGCTGTGCTTCAGAGCCCTGGTAGTAAACAGAGAGAGAGCAGCGAAGGCAGTGGTGGCTGTGCTTCAGAGCCATGAAAGTAAACAGGAAGAGAGGGAAGTGAATGCAGTAATAGCTGTGCTTCACAACCCTGGAAGTAAACAGAGAGAGATAGCAGTGAAGGGAGTACTAGCTGTGCTTCAGAGCCCTGGACGTAAAGAGAGAGAGAGAGCAGTGGAGTCAGTACTAGCTGTGCTGCAGAGCCCTGGAAGTAAACACACAGAGAGAGCAGTGAAGGCAGTTCTAGCTGTGCTTCAGAGATCTGGCAGTAAACAGAAAGAGGGAGCAGTGAAGGCAGTACTAGCAGTGCTTCAGAGCCCTGGTAGTAAACACAGAGAGAGAGCAGTGAAGGCAGTACTAGCAGTGCTTCAGAGCCCTGGCAGTAAACAGAGAGAGAGCAGTGAAGGCAGTACTAGCAGTGCTTCAGAGCCCTGGAAGTAAACACACAGAGAGCAGTGAAGGTAGTACTAGCTGTGCTTCAGAGCCCTGGAAGTAAACACACAGAGAGAGCAGTGAAGACAGTACTAGCTGTGCTTCAGAGCCCTGGAAGTAAATACAGAGAGATGGTAGTGAAGGCAGTACTAGCTGTGCTTCAGAGCCCTGGCAGTAAACACACACACACAGCAGTGAAGGCAGTACTAGCTGTGCTTCAGAGCCCTGGAAGTAAACACAGAGAGAGAGCAGTGAAGGCAGTACTAGCTGTGCTTCAGAGCCCTGACAGTAAACACAGAGAAAGAACAGTGAAGGCAGTACTAGCTGTGCTTCAGAGCACTGGAAGTAAACACAGAGAGGGAACAGTGAAGGCAGCACTAGCTGTGCTTCAGAGCCCTGGCAGTAAACAGAAAGATAGGGAAGTGAAGGCAGTACTGGCTGTGCCTTGGATCCCTGACAGTAAACACAGAGAGAGAGCAGTGAAGGCAGTACTGGCTGTGCTTCAGAGCCCTGGCAGTAAACAGAAAGAGAGGGAAGTGAAGGCAGTACTGGATGTGCTTCAGAGCCCTGGAAGTAAACACAGACAGAGAGCAGTAAAGGCAGTACTACCTGTGCTTCAGAGCACTGGCAGTAAACAGAGAGAGAGAGCAGTGAAGGCAGTACTAGCAGAGCTTCAGAGCCCTGGAAGTAAACACAGACAGAGAGCAGTGAAGGCAGTACTAGCTGTGCTTCAGAGCCCTGGAAGTAAACACAGAGAGCAGTGAAGACAGTACTAGCTGTGCTTCAGAGCCCTGGAAGTAAACACAGAGAGCAGTGAAGGCAGTACTACCTGTGCTTCAGAGCACTGGCAGTAAACAGAAAGAGAGGAAAGTGAAGGCAGTACTGGCTGTGCTTCAGTGCCCTGGAAGTAAACAGAGCGAGAGCAGTGAAGGCAGTACTGGCTGTGCTTCAGAGCCCTGGCAGTAAACAGAAAGAGAGGAAAGTGAAGGCAGTACTGGCTGTGCTTCAGAGCCCTGGCAGTAAACACAGAGGGCCCGATTCACAGAACTAACTTAACACAAAATCCTAAACTTACTACCATTTTGGTATTCACAGAAGACACTTACTCACTTCGGTATTCACAGAAGTTAGGAGTCCTAACTTTAGGACTCCTAAATGTCTTCTGTGAATACCGAAAGCCTTAAAATTAGGATTTTTCTCAGTTTAGGAGTCCTAAAGTTAGGACTCCTAACTTTACTACTACTAAACTGAGAAAAATCCTAATTTTAAGGCTTTCGGTATTCACAGAAGGCATTTAGGAGTCCTAAAGTTAGGAGTCCTAACTTTACTACTACTAAATTGAGAAGAATCCTTATTTTAAGACGTTCGGTAGTCACAGAAGGCATTTAGGAGTCCTAAAGTTAGGACTCCTAACTTCTGTGAATACCAAAATGAGTAAGTGCCTTCTGTGAATACCAAAATGAGTATGTGCCTTCTGTGAATACCAAAATGGTAGTAAGTTTAGGATTTTGTCTTAAGTTAGTTCTGTGAATCGGGCCCAGAGAGAGCAGCGAAGGCAGTACTAGCTGTGCTTCAGAGCCCTGGAAGTAAAGAGAGAGAGAGAAGAAGCAGTGGAGGCACTTCTAGCTGTGCTTCAGAGCCCTGGCAGTAAACAGAAAGAGGGAGCAGTGAAGGCAGTACTAGCTGTGCTTCAGAGCCCTGGCAGTAAACACAGAGAGAGCTGCGAAGGCAGTGGTGGCTATGCTTCAGAGCCATGGAAGTAAACAGGAAGAGAGGGAAGTGAATGCAGTAATAGCTGTGCTTCAGAGCCCTGGAAGTAAACACAGAGAGAGAGCAGTGGAGTCAGTACTAGCTGTGCTTCAGAGCCCTGGCAGTAAACAGAAAGAGGGAGCAGTGAAGGCAGTACTAGCAGTGCTTCAGAGCCCTGGTAGAAAACACAGAGAGAGAGCAGTGAAGGCAGTACTAGCAGTGCTTCAGAGCCCTGGCAGTAAACAGAGAGAGAGCAGTGAAGGCAGTACTAGCATTGCTTCAGAGCCCTGGAAGTAAACACACAGAGAGAGCAGTGAAGACGGTACTAGCTGTGCTTCAGAGCCCTGGAAGTAAATACAGAGAGATAGTAGTGAAGGCAGTACTAGCTGTGCTTCAGAGCCCTGGCAGTAAACACACACAGAGCAGTGAAGACAGTACTAGCTGTGCTTCAGAGCCCTGGAAGTAAACACAGAGAGAGAGCAGTGAAGGCAGTACTAGCTGTGCTTCAGAGCCCTGACAGTAAACACAGAGAAAGAACAGTGAAGGCAGTACTAGCTGTGCTTCAGAGCACTGGAAGTAATCACAGAGAGGGAACAGTGAAGGCAGCACTAGCTGTGCTTCAGAGCCCTGGCAGTAAACAGAAAGATAGGGAAGTGAAGGCAGTACTGGCTGTGCCTTGGATCCCCGACAGTAAACACAGAGAGAGCAGTGAAGGCAGTACTGGCTGTGCTTTAGAGCCCTAGAAGTAAACAGAGAGAGAGAGCAGTGAAGGCAGTACTAGCATGCTTCAGAGCCCAGGGCAGTAATCACAGAGAGAAAGCAGTGAAGGCAGTACTAGCTGTGCTTCAGAGCCCTGGATGTAAACAGAAAGAGAGGAACGTGAAGACAGTACTGGCTGTGCTTCAGAGCCCTGGCAGTAAACACAAAGAGAGAGCAGTGAAGGCAGTTCTAGCTGTGCTTCAGAGCCCTGGCAGTAAACAGAGAGAGGGAGCAGTGAAGGCAGTACTAGCTGTGCTTCAGAGCCCTGGCAGTAAAAACAGAGAGAGCAGTGAAGGCAGTGGTGGCTATGCTTCAGAGCCATGGAAGTAAACAGGAAGAGAGGGAAGTGAAGGCAGTACTGGCTGTGCTTCAGAGCCCTGGAAGTAAACAGAGAGAGAGAGCAGTGAAGGCAGTACTAGCTGTGCTTCAGAGCCCAGGGCAGTAATCACAGAGAGAGAGCGCAGTGAAGGCAGTACTAGCTGTGCTTCAGAGCCCTGGATGTAAACACAGAGAGAGAGCAGTGAAGGCAGTACAGGCTGTGCTTCAGAGCCCTGGCAGTAAACCGAGAGAGAGAGCAGTGAAGGCAGTACTAGCTGTGCTTCAGAGCCCTGGATGTAAATACAGAGAGAGAGCAGTGAAGGTAGTATTAGCTGTGCTTCAGAGCCCTGGAAGTAAACAGAAAGAGAGGAAAGTGAAGGCAGTACTGGCTGTGCTTCAGAGCCCTGGCAGTAAACACAGAGAGAGCAGTGAAGGCCGTACTAGCTCTGCTTCAGATCCCTGGCATTAACAGAGAGAGAGAGCAGTAAAGGCAGTACTAGCTGTGCTTCAGAGCCCTGGAAGTAAACAGAGAGAGAGCAGTGAAGTCAGTTCTAGCTGTGCTACAGAGCCCTGGCAGTAAACAGAAAGAGGGAGCAGTGAAGGCAGTACTAGCTGTGCTTCAGAGCCCTGGCAGTAAACAGAGAGAGAGAGCAGTGAAGGCAGTACTAGCTGTGCTTCAGAGCCCTGGCAGTAAACAGAAAGAGAGAGCAGTGAAGGCAGTACTAGCGGCGCTTCAGAGCCCTGGCAGTAAACACAGAGAGAGAGCAGTGAAGGCAGTACTAGATGTGCTGCAGAGCCCTGGAAGTAAACAGAGAGAGAGAGCAGTGAAGGCAGTACTAGCTGTGCTTCAGAGCCCAGGGCAGTAATCACAGAGAGAGAGCGCAGTGAAGGCAGTACTAGCTGTGCTTCAGAGCCCTGGATGTAAACACAGAGAGAGAGCAGTGAAGGCAGTACAGGCTGTGCTTCAGAGCCCTGCCAGTAAACCGAGAGAGAGAGCAGTGAAGGCAGTACTAGCTGTGCTTCAGAGCCCTGGATGTAAATACAGAGAGAGAGCAGTGAAGGTAGTATTAGCTGTGCTTCAGAGCCCTGGAAGTAAACAGAAAGAGAGGAAAGTGAAGGCAGTACTGGCTGTGCTTCAGAGCCCTGGCAGTAAACACAGAGAGAGCAGTGAAGGCCGTACTAGCTGTGCTTCAGATCCCTGGCATTAACAGAGAGAGAGAGCAGTAAAGGCAGTACTAGCTGTGCTTCAGAGCCCTGGAAGTAAACAGAGAGAGAGCAGTGAAGTCAGTAATAGCTGTGCTTCAGAGCCCTGGAAGTAAACACACCGAGAGAGCAGTGAAGGCAGTTCTAGCTGTGCTTCAGAGCCCTGGCAGTAAACAGAAAGAGGGGGCAGTGAAGGCAGTACTAGCTGTGCTTCAGAGCCCTGGCAGTAAACACAGAGAGAGCAGCGAAGGCAGTGGTGCCTATGCTTCAGAGCCATGGAAGTAAACAGGAAGAGAGGGAAGTTAAGGCAGTACTAGCTGTGCTGCAGAGCCCTGGAAGTAAACAGAGAGAGAGAGCAGTGAAGGGAGTACTAGCTGTGCTTCAGAGCCCTGGCAGTAAACACAGAGAGGGCAGTGAAGGCAGTACTAGCTGTGCTTCAGAGCCCTAACAGTAAACAGAAAGAGAGAGCAGTGAAGGCAGTACTAACTGTGCTTCAGAGCCCTGGCAGTAAACACAGAGAGAGAGCAGTGAAGGTGGTACTAGGTGTGCTTCAGAGCCCTGGAAGTAAACAGAGAGACAGAGCAGTGAGGGCAGTACTAGCTGTGCTTCAGAGCCCAGGGCAGTAATCACAGAGTGAGAGCAGTGAAGGCAGTACTAGCTGTGCTTCAGAGCCCTGGAAGTAAATACAGAGAGAGAGCAGTGAAGGCAGTACTAGCTGTGCTTCAGAGCCCTGGAAGTAAACACACAGAGAGAGCAGTGAAGACAGTACTAGCTGTGCTTCAGAGCCCTGGAAGTAAATACAGAGAGAGAGCAGCGAAGGCAGTACTAGCTGTGCTTCAGAGCACTGGCAGTAAACACAGAGAGAGAGCAGTGAAGGCAGTTCTAGCTGTGCTTCAGAGCCCTGGCAGTAAACAGAAAGAGGGAGCAGTGAAGGCAGTACTAGTTGTGCTTCAGAGCCCTGGAAGTAAATACAGAGAGAGAGCAGTGAAGGCAGTACTAGCAGTGCTTCAGAGCCCTGGCAGTAAACAGAGAGAGAGAGCAGTGAAGGCAGTACTAGCTGTGCTTCAGAGCCCTGGATGTAAACACAGAGCGAGAGCAGTGAAGGCAGTACAGGCTGTGCTTCAGAGCCCTGGCAGTAAACAGAGAGAGAGAGCAGTGAAGGCAGTACTAGCTGTGCTTGAGAGCCCTGGCAGTAAACCGAGAGAGAGAGCAGTGAAGGCAGTACTAGCTGTGCTTCAGAGCCCTGGCAGTAAACACAGAGACAGCAGTGAAGGCCGTACTAGCTTTGCTTCAGAGCCCTGGAAGTAAATAGAGAGAGAGAGCAGTGAAGGTAGTACTAGCTGTGCTTCAGAGCCTTGGAAGTAAATCAAGAGAGAGAGCAGTGAAGGCAGTACTAGCTGTGCTTTAGAGCCCTGGAAGTAAACAGAAAGAGGAAAGTGAAGGCAGTACTGGCTGTGCTTCAGAGCCCTGGAAGTAAACACAGAGAGAGCAGTGAAGGCCGTACTAGCTGTGCTTCAGATCCCTGGCAGTAAACAGAGAGAGAGCAGTAAAGGCAGTACTAGCTGTGCTTCAGAGCCCTGGAAGTAAACAGAGAGAGAGAGAGAGCAGTGAAGTCAGTACTAGCTGTGCTTCAGAGCCCTGGAAGTAAAAACACAGAGAGAGCAGTGAAGGCAGTTCTAGCTGTGCTTCAGAGCCCTGGCAGTAAACAGGAAGAGAGGGAAGTGAAGGCAGTACTAGCTGTGCTTCAGAGCCCTGGAAGTAAACACAGAGAGAGAGCAGTGAAGGGAGTACTAGCTGTGCTTCAGAGCCCTGGAAGTAAACGGAGAGAGAGAGAGCAGTGGAGTCAGTACTAGCTGTGCTGCAGAGCCCTGGAAGTAAACACACAGTGAAGGCAGTTCGAGCTGTGCTTCAGAGCCCTGGCAGTAACCAGATAGAGGTAGCAGTGAAGGCAGTACTAGCTGTGCTTCAGAGCCCTGGAAGTAAACAGAGAGAGAGCAGTAAAGGGAGTACTAGCTGTGCTTCAGAGCTCTGGAAGTAAACAGAGAGAGAGCAGTGAAGGCAATACTAGCAGTGCTTCAGAGCCCTGGAAGTAAACACACAGAGAGCAGTGAAGGCAGTACTAGCTGTGCTTCAGAGCCCTGGAAGTAAACACACAGAGAGAGCAGTGAAGACAGTACTAGCTGTGCTTCAGAGCCCTGGAAGTAAATACAGAGAGATAGTAGTGAAGGCAGTACTAGCTGTGCTTCAGAGCCCTGGCAGTAAACACACACAGAGCAGTGAAGGCAGTACTAGCTGTGCTTCAGAGCCCTGGAAGTAAACACACAGAGAGCAGTGAAGGCAGTACTAGCTGTGTTTCAGAGCCCTGACAGTAAACACAGAGAAAGAACAGTGAAGGCAGTACTAGTTGTGCTTCAGAGCACTGGAAGTAAACACAGAGAGGGAACAGTGAAGGCAGCACTAGCTGTGCTTCAGAGCCCTGGCAGTAAACAGAAAGATAGGGAAGTGAAGGCAGTACTGGCTGTGCCTTGGATCCCTGACAGTAAACACAGAGAGAGCAGTGAAGGCGGTACTGGCTGTGCTTCAGAGCCCTGGCAGTAAACAGAAAGAGGGAAGTGAAGGCAGTACTGGCTGTGCTTCAGAGCCCTGTCAGTAAACACAGAGAGAGAGTAGGGAAGGCAGTGCTGGCTGTGCTTCAGAGCCCTGGAAGTAAACAGAGAGAGAGAGCAGTGAAGTCAGTACTAGCTGTGCTTCAGAGCCCTGGAAGTAAACACAGACAGAGAGCAGTAAAGGCAGTCCTACCTGTGCTTCGGAGCACTGGCAGTAAACAGAGAGAGAGAGCAGTGAAGGCAGTACTAGCGGCGCTTCAGAGCCCTGGCAGTAAACACAGAGAGAGAGCAGTGAAGGCAGTACTAGATGTGTTTTAGAGCCCTGGAAGTAAACAGAGAGAGAGAGCAGTGAAGGCAGTACTAGCATGCTTCAGAGCCCAGGGCAGTAATCACAGAGAGAGAGCAGTGAAGGCAGTACTAGCTGTGCTTCAGAGCCCTGGAAGTAAACAGAAAGAGGGAGCAGTGAAGGCAGTACTAGCTGTGCTTCAGAGCCCTGGCAGTAAACACAGAGAGAGCAACAAATGCAGTGGTGGCTAAGATTCAGAGCCATGGAAGTAAACAGGAAGAGAGGGAAGTGAAGGCAGTACTGGCTGTGCTTCAGAGCCCTGGAAGTAAACACACAGAGAGCAGTGAAGGCAGTTCTAGCTGTGCTTCAGAGCCCTGGCAGTAAACAGAAAGAGGGAGCAGTGAAGGCAGTACTAGCTGTGCTTCAGAGCCCTGGCAGAAAACACAGAGAGAGCAGCGAAGGCAGTGGTGGCTAAGCTTCAGAGCCATGGAAGTAAACAGGAAGAGAGGGAAGTGAAGGCAGTACTGGCTGTGCTTCAGAGCCCTGGTAGTAAACACACAGAGAGAGCAGTGAAGGCAGTTCTAGCTGTGCTACAGAGCCCTGGCAGTAAACAGAAAGAGGGAGCAGTGAAGGCAGTACTAGCTGTGCTTCAGAGCCCTGGCAGTAAACACAGAGAGAGAGCAGTGAAGGCAGTACTAGCTGTGCTTCAGAGCCCTGGCAGTAAACAGAAAGAGAGAGCAGTGAAGGCAGTACTAGCGGCGCTTCAGAGCCCTGGCAGTAAACACAGAGAGAGAGCAGTGAAGGCAGTACTAAATGTGCTGCAGAGCCCTGGAAGTAAACAGAGAGAGAGCAGTGAAGGCAGTACTAGCTGTGCTTCAGAGCCCAGTGCAGTAATCACAGAGAGAGAGCAGTGAAGTCAGTACTAGCTGTGCTTCAGAGCCCTGGATGTAAACACAGAGAGAGAGCAGTGAAGGCAGTACAGGCTGTGCTTCAGAGCCCTGGCAGTAAACCGAGAGAGAGAGCAGTGAAGGCAGTACTAGCTGTGCTTCAGAGCCCTGGCAGTAAACACAGAGAGACAGCAGTGTAGGCAGTACTAGCTTTGCTTCAGAGCCCTGGAAGTAAATACAGAGAGAGAGCAGTGAAGGTAGTACTAGCTGTGCTTCAGAGCCCTGGAAGTAAATACAGAGAGAGAGCAGTGAAGGCAGTACTAGCTGTGCTTTAGAGCCCTGGAAGTAAACACAGAGAGAGCAGTGAAGGCCGTACTAGCTGTGCTTCAGATCCCTGGCAGTAAACAGAGAGAGAGAGCAGTAAAGGCAGTACGAGCTGCGCTTCAGAGCCCTGGAAGTAAAGAGAGAGAGAGAGCAGTGAAGTCAGTACTAGCTGTGCTTCAGAGCCCTGGAAGTAAACACACAGAGTGAGCAGTGAAGGCAGTTCTAGCTGTGCTTCAGAGCCCTGGCAGTAAACAGAAAGAGGGGGCAGTGAAGGCAGTACTAGCTGTGCTTCAGAGCCCTGGCAGTAAACAGAGAGAGAGAGCAGTGAAGGCAGTACTAGCTGTGCTTCAGAGCCCTGGCAGTAAACACAGAGAGAGCAGGGAAGGCAGCGGTGCCTATGCTTCAGAGCCATGGAAGTAAACAGGAAGAGAGGGAAGTGAAGGCAGTACTAGCTGTGCTTCAGAGCCCTGGAAGTAAACACAGAGAGAGAGCAGTGAAGGGAGTACTAGCTGTGCTTCAGAGCTCTGGAAGTAAACAGAGAGAGAGAGCAGTGGAGTCAGTACTAGCTGTGCTTCAGAGCCCTGGCAGTAAACAGAAAGAGAGAGCAGTGAAGGCAGTACTAGCGGCGCTTCAGAGCCCTGGCAGTAAACACAGAGAGAGAGCAGTGAAGGCAGTACTAGATGTGCTGCAGAGCCCTGGAAGTAAACAGAGAGAGCAGTGAAGGCAGTACTAGCTGTGCTTCAGAGCCCAGGGCAGTAATCACAGAGAGAGAGCAGTGAAGTCAGTACTGGCTGTGCTTCAGAGCCCTGGATGTAAACACAGAGAGAGCAGTGAAGGCAGTACAGGCTGTGCTTCAGAGCCCTGGCAGTAAACCGAGAGAGAGAGCAGTGAAGGCAGTACTAGCTGTGCTTCAGAGCCCTGGCAGTAAACACAGAGAGACAGCAGTGAAGGCAGTACCAGCTTTGCTTCAGAGCCCTGGAAGTAAATACAGAGAGAGAGCAGTGAAGGTAGTACTAGCTGTGCTACAGAGCCCTGGAAGTAAATACAGAGAGAGAGCAGTGAAGGCAGTACTAGCTGTGCTTTAGAGCCCTGGAAGTAAACACAGAGAGAGCAGTGAAGGCCGTACTAGCTGTGCTTCAGATCCCTGGCAGTAAACAGAGAGAGAGCAGTGAAGGCAGTACTAGCTGTGCTTCAGAGCCCTGGCAGTAAACCGAGAGAGAGAGCAGTGAAGGCAGTACTAGGTGTGCTTCAGAGCCCTGGAAGTAACCAGAGAGACAGAGCAGTGAGGGCAGTACTAGCTGTGCTTCAGAGCCCAGGGCAGTAATCACAGAGTGAGAGCAGTGAAGGCAGTACTAGCTGTGCTTCAGAGCCCTGGAAGTAAATACAGAGAGAGAGCAGTGAAGGCAGTACTAGCTGTGCTTCAGAGCCCTGGAAGTAAACACACAGAGAGAGCAGTGAAGGCAGTTCTAGCTGTGCTTCAGAGCCCTGGCAGTAAACAGGAAGAGGGAGCAGTGAAGGCAGTACTAGCTGTGCTTCAGAGCCCTGGCAGTAAACACAGAGAGAGCAGCGAAGGCAGTGGTGCCTATGTTTCAGAGCCATGGAAGTAAACAGGAAGAGAGGGAAGTGAAGGCAGTACTAGCTGTGCTTCAGAGCCCTGGAAGTAAACACAGAGAGAGAGCAGTGAAGAGAGTACTAGCTGTGCTGCAGAGCCCTGGAAGTAAACACACAGAGAGCAGTGAAGGCAGTTCTAGCTGTGCTTCAGAGCCCTGGCAGTAAACAGAAAGAGGTAGCAGTAAACGCAGTACTAGCTGTGCTTCAGAGCCCTGACAGTAAACAGAAAGAGAGAGCAGTGAAGGCAGTACTAGCTGTGCTTCAGAGCCCTGGAAGTAAATACAGAGAGAGAGCAGTGAAGGCAGTACTAGCTGTGCTTCAGAGCCCTGGAAGTAAACACAGAGAGAGGGCAGTGAAGGCAGTACTGGCTGTGCTTCAGAGCCCTGGCAATAAACAGAAAGAGAGGGAAGTGAAGGCAGTACTGGCTGTGCTTCAGAGCCCTGGCAGTAAACACAGAGAGAGAGCAGTGAAGGCAGTACTAGCTGTGCTTCAGAGCCCTGGCAGTAAACACACAGAGAGAGCAGTGAAGGCAGTACTAGCTGTGCTTCAGAGCACTGGAAGTAAACACAGAGAGGGAACAGTGAAGGCAGCACAAGCTGTGCTTCAGAGCCCTGGAAGTAAACACAGACAGAGAGCAGTGAAGGCAGTACTAGCTGTGCTTCAGAGCCCTGGCAGTAAACAGAAAGATAGGGAAGTGAAGGCACTGGCTGTGCCTCGGAGCCCTGACAGTAAACACAGAGAGAGCAGTGAAGGCAGTGAAGGCAGTACTGGCTGTGCTTCAGAGCCCTGGCAGTCAACAGAAAGAGGGGAAAGTGAAGGCAGTACTGGCTGTGCTTCAGAGCCCTGGAAGAAAACAGAAAGAGAGCAGTGAAGGCAGTACTGGCTGTGCTTCAGAGCCCTGGCAGTAAACAGAAAGAGAGGGAAGTGAAGGCAGTACTGGCTGTGCTTCAGAGCCCTGGCAGTAAACACAGAGAGAGCAGTGAAGGCAGTACTAGCTGTGCTTCAGAGCGCTGGAAGTAAACAGAGAGAGAGAGCAGTGAAGTCAGTACTAGCTATTAAACCTGGGTTTAATAATTTTTATTCAGCAAGCATATCGTAATTTTATGCAAAAGAGGCCTTGCTAATAACATTTTAGGGAAGATGAAATAAAATGATTATCATGCTCTGCAATCTGATAGGTCAACATATCAAATTGTATTCCAAAGAACACTGCCTTGTCTTTAATATGTATGTCGTATTTTTAAAGTCAGCGTAACAATAAATGTCGGAACAGTTTTGTACATCATTTTTTAAACGTCTGCTATTATCCAAATGTCATTGAATCAGGTGGTTCAGGACGTAGAAGATCTCTACTTTTATTATGGTTATTGAACTTCTGCTTGCTTTTTTTGTCTTTTAAAACAGTTGGTTTTTAATGTGAACTTTGTAATTTCTTTTAAAGATATCTGTGTTATATCTAAATAAAGATTATTATTATTATTATCAGTACTAGCTGTGCTTTAGAGCCCTGGCAGTAAACAGAGAGAGAGTAGTGAAGGCAGTACTAGATGTGCTTCAGAGCCCAGAGCAGTAAACACAGAGAGAGAGCAGTGAAGGCAGTACTAGATGTGCTTAAGTGCCCTGGCAGTAAACACAGACAGCAGTGAAGGCAACTGGCTGTGCTTCAGAACCCTGGCAGTAATCAGAAAGAGAGGAAAGTGAAGGCAGTACTGGCTGTGCTTCAGAGCCCTGGAAGTAAACACAGAGAGAGCAGCGAAGGCAGTGGTGGCTATGCTTCAGAGCCATGGAAGTAAACAGGAAGAGAGGGGAGTGAAGGCAGTACTAGCTGTGCTTCAGAGCCCTGGCAGTAAACAGAAAGAGGGAGCAGTGAAGGCAGTACTAGCTGTGCGTCAGAGCCCAAGGCAGTAATTTCAGAGAGAGAGCAGTGAAGGCAGTATTAGTTGTGATTCAGAGCCCTGGCAGTAAACACAAAGAGAGCAGTGAAGGCAGTACTAAATGTGCTGCAGAGCCCTGGAGGTAAACAGAGAGAAAGAGCAGTGAAGGTAGTACTAGCTGTGCTTCAGAGCCCTGGCAGTAAACAGAGAGAGAGAGCAGTGAAGGCAGTACTAGCTGTGCTTCAGAGCCCTGGAAGTAAACAGAGAGAGAGAGAGCAGTGGAGTCAGTACTAGCTGTGCTGCAGAGCCCTGGAAGTAAACACACAGAGAGAGCAGTGAAGGCAGTTCTAGCTGTGCTTCAGAGCCCTGGCAGTAAACAGAGAGAGGGAGTAGTGAAGGCAGTACTAGCTGTGCTTCAGAGCCCTGGCAGTAAACACAGAGAGAGAGCAATGAAGGTAGTACTAGCTGTGCTTCAGAGCCCTGGCAGTAAACACAGAGAAAGAGCAGTGAAGGCAGTACTAGCTGTGCTTCAGAGTCCTGGAAGTAAACACAGGCAGAGCAGTGAAGGCAGTACTAGCTGTGCTTCAGAGCCCTGGAAGTAAACACAGAGAGAGAGCAGTGAAGGCAGTACTAGATGTGCTTCAGAGCACTGGCAGTAAACAGAAAGAGAGGAAAGTGAATGCAGTACTGGCTGTGCTTCAGAGCCCTGGAAGAAAACAGAAAGAGAACAGTGAAGGCAGTACTGGCTGCGCTTCAGAGACCTGGCAGTAAACACAGAGAGAGCAGTGAAGACAGTCCTAGCTGTGCTTCAGAGCCCTGGAAGTAAACAGAAAGAGCGAGCAGTGAAGGCAGTACTGGCTGTGCTTCAGAGCCCTGGAAGTAAACAGAGAGTGTGAGAGAGAGAGAGAGAGAGAGAGAGAGAGAGCAGTGAAGGCAGTACTAGCTGTGCTTTAGAGCCCTGGCAGTAAACACGCAGAGAGAGCACTGAAGGCAGTACTATCTGTGCTTCAGAGCCCTGGAAGTAAACACAGAGAGAGAGCAATGAAGGCAGTACTAGCTGTGCTTCAGAACCCTGGAAGTAAACACAGAGAGAGCAATGAAGGCAGTACTAGCTGTGCTTCAGAGCACTGGCAGTAAACAGAAAGAGGGGAAAGTGAAGGCAGTACTGGCTGTGCTTCAGCGCCCTGGAAGTAAACAGAGAGAGAGCAGTGAAGGCAGTACTGGCTGTGCTTCAGAGCCCTGGCAGTAAACAGAAAGAGAGGATAGTGAAGGCAGTACTGGCTGTGCTTCAGAGCCCTGGCAGTAAACAGAGAGAGAGAGCAGTAAAGGCAGTACTAGCTGTGCTTCAGAGCCCTGGAAGTACAGAAAGAGAGAGAGCAGTGAAGGCAGTACTAGCTGTGCTTCAGATCCCTGGCAGTAAACAGAGAGAGAGAGCAGTAAAGGCAGTACTAGCTGTGCTTCAGAGCCCTGGAAGTACAGAAAGAGAGAGAGCAGTGAAGGCAGTACTAGCTGTGCTTCAGAGCCCTGGAAGTAAACAGGAAGAGAGGGAAGTGAAGACAGTACTAGCTGTGCTTCAAAGCCCTAGCAGTAAACACAGAGAGAGAGAGAGCAGTGCAGGCAGTACTAGCTGTGCTTCAGAGCTCTGGCAGTAAACACAGAGAGAGAGCAGTGATGGCAGTACTAGGTGTGCTTCAGAGCCCTGGAAGTAAACAGAGAGACAGAGCAGGGGAGCAGTACTAGCTGTGCTTCAGAGCCCAGGGCAGTAATCACAGAGAGAGAGCAGTGAAGACAGTACTAGCTGTGCTTCAGAGCCCTGGCAGTAAACAGAGAGAGAGCAGTGAAGGCAGTACTAGCTGTGCTTCAGAGCCCTGGCAGTAAACACACAGAGAGAGCAGTGAAGGCAGTACTAGCTGTGCTTCAGAGCCCTGGCAGTAAACAGAAAGAGGGAGCAGTGAAGGCAGTACTAGCTGTGCTTCAGAGCCCTGGCAGTAAACACAGAGAGAGCAGCGAAGGCAGTGGTGGCTAAGCTTCAGAGCCATGGAAGTAAACAGGAAGAGAGGGAAGTGAAGGCAGTACTGGCTGTGCTTCAGAGCCCTGGAAGTAAACAGAGAGAGGGAGCAGTGAAGTCAGTACTAGCTGTGTTTCAGAGCCCAGGGCAGTAATCACAGAGAGAGAGCAGTGAAGGCAGTACTAGCTGTGCTTCAGAGCCCTGGATGTAAACACAGAGAGAGAGCAGTGAAGGCAGTACAGGCTGTGCTTCAGAGCCCTGGCAGTAAACAGAGAGAGAGAGCAGTGAAGGCAGTACTAGCTGTGCTTGAGAGCCCTGGCAGTAAACCGAGAGAGAGAGCAGTGAAGGCAGTACTAGCTGTGCTTCAGAGCCCTGGCAGTAAACACAGAGAGACAGCAGTGAAGGCAGTACTAGCTTTGCTTCAGAGCCCTGGAAGTAAATAGAGAGAGAGAGCAGTGAAGGTAGTACTAGCTGTGCTTCAGAGCCCTAGAAGTAAATACAGAGAGAGAGCAGTGAAGGCAGTACTAGCTGTGCTTTAGAGCCCTGGAAGTAAACAGAAAGAGAGGAAAGTGAAGGCAGTACTGGCTGTGCTTCAGAGCCCAGGCAGTAAACACAGAGAGAGCAGTGAAGGCCGTACTAGCTGTGCTTCAGATCCCTGGCAGTAAACAGAGAGAGAGAGCAGTAAAGGCAGTACTAGCTGTGCTTCAGAGCCCTGGAAGTAAAGAGAGAGAGAGAGAGGAGTGAAGGCAGTACTAGCTGTGCTTCAGAGCCCTGGAAGTAAACACACAGAGAGAGCAGTGAAGGCAGTTCTAGCTGTGCTTCAGAGCCCTGGCAGTAAACAGAAAGAGGGGGCAGTGAAGGCAGTACTAGCTGTGCTTCAGAGCCCTGGCAGTAAACACAGAAAGAGCAGCGAAGGCAGTGGTGCCTATGCTTCAGAGCCATGGAAGTAAACAGGAAGAGAGGGAAGTGAAGGCAGTACTAGCCGTGCTTCAGAGCACTGGAAGTAAACACAGAGAGAGAGCAGTGAAGGGAGTACTAGCTGTGCTTCAGAGCTCTGGAAGTAAACAGAGGGAGAGAGAGCAGTGGAGTCAGTACTAGCTGTGCTGCAGAGCCCTGGAAGTAAACACACAGAGAGCAGTGAAGGCAGTTCTAGCTGTGCTTCAGAGCCCTGGCAGTAACCAGAAAGAGGTAGCAGTGAAGGCAGTACTAGCTGTGCTTCAGAGCCCTGGCAGTAAACACAGACAGAGGGCAGTAAAGGCAGCACTAGCTGTGCTTCAGAGCCCAGGCAGTAAACACAGAGAGAGAGCAGTGAAGGCAGTACTAGGTGTGCTTCAGAGCCCTGGAAGTAAACAGAGAGACAGACCAGTGAGGGCAGTACTAGCTGTGCTTCAGAGTCCAGGGCAGTAATCACAGAGTGAGAGCAGTGAAGGCAGTACTAGCTGTGCTTCAGAGCCCTGGAAGTAAATACAGAGAGAGAGAGCAGTGAAGGCAGTACTAGCTGTGCTTCAGAGCCCTGGAAGTAAACACACAGAGAGAGCAGTGAAGACAGTACTAGCTGTGCTTCAGAGCCCTGGAAGTAAATACAGAGAGAGAGCAGTGAAGGCAGTACTAGCTGGGCTTCAGAGCCCTGGCAGTAAACACACAGAGAGAGCAGTGAAGGCAGTTCTAGCTGTGCTTCAGATCCCTGGCAGTAAACAGAGAGAGAGAGCAGTAAAGGCAGTACTAGCTGTGCTTCAGAGCCCTGGAAGTAAAGAGAGAGAGAGAGAGGAGTGAAGGCAGTACTAGCTGTGCTTCAGAGCCCTGGAAGTAAACACACAGAGAGAGCAGTGAAGGCAGTTCTAGCTGTGCTTCAGAGCCCTGGCAGTAAACAGAAAGAGGGGGCAGTGAAGGCAGTACTAGCTGTGCTTCAGAGCCCTGGCAGTAAACACAGAAAGAGCAGCGAAGGCAGTGGTGCCTATGCTTCAGAGCCATGGAAGTAAACAGGAAGAGAGGGAAGTGAAGGCAGTACTAGCCGTGCTTCAGAGCACTGGAAGTAAACACAGAGAGAGAGCAGTGAAGGGAGTACTAGCTGTGCTTCAGAGCTCTGGAAGTAAACAGAGGGAGAGAGAGCAGTGGAGTCAGTACTAGCTGTGCTGCAGAGCCCTGGAAGTAAACACACAGAGAGCAGTGAAGGCAGTTCTAGCTGTGCTTCAGAGCCCTGGCAGTAACCAGAAAGAGGTAGCAGTGAAGGCAGTACTAGCTGTGCTTCAGAGCCCTGGCAGTAAACACAGACAGAGGGCAGTAAAGGCAGCACTAGCTGTGCTTCAGAGCACAGACAGTAAACAGAAAGAGAGAGCAGTGAAGGCAGTACTAGCTGTGCTTCAGAGCCCAGGCAGTAAACACCGAGAGAGAGCAGTGAAGGCAGTACTAGGTGTGCTTCAGAGCCCTGGAAGTAAACAGAGAGACAGACCAGTGAGGGCAGTACTAGCAGTGCTTCAGAGTCCAGGGCAGTAATCACAGAGTGAGAGCAGTGAAGGCAGTACTAGCTGTGCTTCAGAGCCCTGGAAGTAAATACAGAGAGAGAGAGCAGTGAAGGCAGTACTAGCTGTGCTTCAGAGCCCTGGAAGTAAACCCACAGAGAGAGCAGTGAAGACAGTACTAGCTGTGCTTCAGAGCCCTGGAAGTAAATACAGAGAGAGAGCAGTGAAGGCAGTACTAGCTGGGCTTCAGAGCCCTGGCAGTAAACACACAGAGAGAGCAGTGAAGGCAGTTCTAGCTGTGCTTCAGAGCCCTGGCAGTAAACAGGAAGAGGGAGCAGTGAAGGCAGTACTAGCTGTGCTTCAGAGCCCTGGCAGTAAACACAGAGAGAGCAGCGAAGGCAGTGTTGCCTATGCTTCAGAGCCATGGAAGTAAACAGGAAGAGAGGGAAGTGAAGGCAGTACTAGCTGTGCTTCAGAGCCCTGGAAGTAAACACAGAGAGAGAGCAGTGAAGGGAGTACTAGCTGTGCTTCAGAGCCCTGGAAGTAAACAGAGAGAGAGAGAGCAGTGGAGTCAGTACTAGCTGTGCTGCAGAGCCCTGGAAGTAAACACACAGAGAGCAGTGAAGGCAGTTCTAGCTGTGCTTCAGAACCCTGGCAGTAAACAGAAAGAGGTAGCAGTGAAGGCAGTACTAGCTGTGCTTCAGAGCCCTGACAGTAAACAGAAAGAGAGAGCAGTGAAGGCAGTACTAGCTGTGCTTCAGAGCCCTGGCAGTAAACAGAGAGAGAGAGCAGTGAATGCAGTACTAGGTGTGCATCAGAGCCCCGGAAGTAAACAGAGAGACAGAGCAGTGAGGGCAGTACTAGCTGTGCTTCAGAGCCCAGGGCAGTAATCACAGAGTGAGAGCAGTGAAGGCAGTACTAGCTGTGCTTCAGAGCCCTGAAAGTAAATACAGAGAGAGAGCAGTGAAGGCAGTACTAGCTGTGCTTCAGAGCCCTGGAAGTAAACACAGAGAAAGAGCAGTGAAGGCAGTACTGGCTGTGCTTCAGAGCCCTGGCAGTAAACAGAAAGAGAGGGAAGTGAAGGCAGTACTGGCTGTGCTTCAGAGCCCTGGAAGTAAACACAGAGAGGGAACAGTGAAGGCAGCACAAGCTGTGCTTCAGAGCCCTGGAAGTAAACACAGACAGAGAGCAGTGAAGGCAGTACTAGCTGTGCTTCAGAGCCCTGGCAGTAAACAGAAAGATAGGGAAGTGAAGGCACTGGCTGTGCCTCGGAGCCCTGGCAGTAAACACAGAGAGAGAGCAGTGAAGGCAGTACTAGCTGTGCTTCAGAGCGCTGGAAGTAAACAGAAAGAGGGGAAAGTGAAGGCAGTACTGGCTGTGCTTCAGAGCCCTGGAAGAAAACAGAAAGAGAGCAGTGAAGGCAGTACTGGCTGTGCTTCAGAGCCCTGGCAGTAAACAGAAAGAGAGGGAAGTGAAGGCAGTACTGGCTGTGCTTCAGAGCCCTGGCAGTAAACACAGAGAGAGAGCAGTGAAGGCAGTACTAGCTGTGCTTCAGAGCGCTGGAAGTAAACAGAGAGAGAGAGCAGTGAAGTCAGTACTAGCTATTAAACCTGGGTTTAATAATTTTTATTCAGCAAGCATATCGTAATATTATGCAAAAGAGGCCTTGCTAATAACATTTTAGGGAAGATGAAATAAAATGATTATCATGCTCTGCAATCTGATAGGTCAACATATCAAATTGTATTCCAAAGAACACTGCCTTGTCTTTAATATGTATGTCGTATTTTTAAAGTCAGCGTAACAATAAATGTCTGAACAGTTTTGTACATCATTTTTTAAACGTCTGCTATTATCCAAATGTCATTGAATCAGGTGGTTCAGGACGTAGAAGATCTCTACTTTTATTATGGTTATTGAACTTCTGCTTGCTTTTTTTGTCTTTTAAAACAGTTGGTTTTTAATGTGAACTTTGTAATTTCTTTTAAAGATATCTGTGTTATATCTAAATAAAGATTATTATTATTATCAGTACTAGCTGTGCTTCAGAGCCCTGGCAGTAAACAGAGAGAGAGTAGTGAAGGCAGTACTAGATGTGCTTCAGAGCCCAGGGCAGTAAACACAGAGAGAGAGCAGTGAAGGCAACTGGATGTGCTTCAGAACCCTGGCAGTAAACAGAAAGAGAGGAAAGTGAAGGCAGTACTAGCTGTGCTTCAGAGCCCTGGAAGTAAACACAGAGAGAGCAGCGAAGGCAGTGGTGGCTATGCTTCAGAGCCATGGAAGTAAACAGGAAGAGAGGGAAGTGAAGGCAGTACTAGCTGTGCGTCAGAGCCCAAGGCAGTAATTTCAGAGAGAGAGCAGTGAAGGCAGTATTAGTTGTGATTCAGAGCCCTGGCAGTAAACACAAAGAGAGCAGTGAAGGCAGTACTAGCTGTGCTTCAGAGCCCTGGCAGTAAACACAAAGAGAGAGCAATGAAGGCAGTACTAGCTGTGCTTCAGAGCCCTGGCAGTAAACACAGAGAAAAAGCAGTGAAGGCAGTACTAGCTGTGCTTCAGAGCCCTGGAAGTAAACACAGAGAGAGAGCAGTGAAGGCAGTACTAGCTGTGCATCAGAGCACTGGCAGTAAACAGAAAGAGAGGAAAGTGAAGGCAGTACTGGCTGTGCTTCAGAGCCCTGGAAGAAAACAGAAAGAGAGCAGTGAAGGCAGTAGTGGCTGCACTTCAGAGACCTGGCAGTAAACACAGAGAGAGCAGTGAAGACAGTCCTAGCTGTGCTTCAGATCCCTGCCAGTAAACAGAGAGAGAGAGCAGTAAAGGCAGTACTAGCTGTGCTTCAGAGCCCTGGAAGTAAACAGAGAGAGAGAGAGAGAGCAGTGAAGGCAGTACTAGCTGTGCTTTAGAGCCCTGGCAGTAAACATGCAGAGAGAGCACTGAAGGCAGTACTATCTGTGCTTCAGAGCCCTGGAAGTAAACACAGAGAGAGAGCAGTGAAGGCAGTACTAGCTGTGCTTCAGAGCCCTGGAAGTAAACACAGAGAGAGCAATGAAGGCAGTACTAGCTGTGCTTCAGAGCACTGGCAGTAAACAGAAAGAGAGGAAAGTGAAGGCAGTACTGGCTGTGCTTCAGAGCCCTGGAAGTAAACAGAGAGAGAGCAGTGAAGGCAGTACTAGTTGTGCTTCAGATCCCTGGCAGTAAAGAGAGAGAGAGAGAGCAGTAAAGGTAGTACTAGCTGTGCTTCAGAGCCCTGGAAGTACAGAAAGAGAGAGAGCAGTGAAGGCAGTACTAGCTGTGCTTCAGAGCCCTGGAAGTAAACAGGAAGAGAGGGAAGTGAAGTCAGTACTAGCTGTGCTTTAAAGCCCTGGCAGTAAACACAGAGAGAGAGAGAGCAGTGCAGGCAGTACTAGCTGTGCTTCAGAGCCCTGGCAGTAAACAGAAAGAGAGAGCAGTGAAGGCAGTACTAGCTGTGCTTCAGAGCCCTGGCAGTAAACACAGAGAGAGAGCAGTGATGGCAGTACTAGGTGTGCTTCAGAGCCCTGGAAGTAAACAGAGAGACAGAGCAGGGGGGCAGTACTAGCTGTGCTTCAGAGCCCAGGGCAGTAATCACAGAGAGTGAGCAGTGAAGGCAGTACTAGCTGTGCTTCAGAGCCCTGGCAGTAAACAGAGAGAGAGCAGTGAAGCCAGTACTAGCTGTGCTTCAGAGCCCTGGAACTAAACACACAGAGAGAGCAGTGAAGGCAGTACTAGCTGTGCTTTAGAACCCTGGAAGTAAATACAGAGAGAGAAAAGTGAAGGCAGTACTAGCTGTGCTTCAGAGCCCTGGAAGTAAACACACAGAGAGAGCAGTGAAGACAGTACTAGCTGTGCTTCAAAGCCCTGGAAGTAAATACAGAGAGAGCAGTGAAGACAGTACTAGCTATGCTTCAGAGCCCTGGCAGTAAACACATAGAGAGAGCAGTGAAGGCAGTACTAGCTGTGCTTCAGAGCCCTGGCAGTAAAGAGAAAGAGGGAGCAGTGAAGGCAGTACTAGCTGTGCCTCAGAGCCCTGGCAGTAAACACAGAGAAAGAACAGTGAAGGCAGTACTAGCTGTGCTTCAGAGCACTGGAAGTAAACGCAGAGAGAGAGCAGTGAATGCAGTACTGGCTGTGCTTTAGACCCTGGCAGTAAACAGAAAGAGAGGGAAGTGAAGGCAGTACTGGCTGTGCTTCAGAGCCCTGGCAGTAAACACAGAGAGAGAACAGTGAAGGCAGTACTAGCTGTGCTTCAGAGCGCTGGAAGTAAACAGAGAGAGAGAGAGCAGTGAAGTCAGTACTAGCTGAGCTTCAGAGCCCTGGACGTAAACACACAGAGCAGTGAAGGCATTTCTTTCTGTGCTTCAGAGCCCTGGCAGTAAACAGAAAGAGGGAGCAGTGAAGGCAGTACTAGCTGTGCTTCAGAGCCCTAGCAGTAAACACACAAAGAGAGCAGTGAAGGCAGTACTAGCTGTGCTTCAGAGCCCTGGCAGTAAACAGAAAGAGGGAGCAGTGAAGGCAGTACTAGCTGTGCTTCAGAGCCCTGGCAGTAAACACAGAGAGAGAGCAGTGAAGGCAGTACAGGCTGTGCTTCAGAGCCCTGGAGGTAATCAGAAAGAGAGGAAAGTGAAGACAGTACTGGCTGTGCTTCAGAGCCCTGGCAGTAAACAGAGAGAGAGAGCAGTGAAGGCAGTACTAGCTGTGCTTCAGAGCCCTGGCAGTAAACAGAGAGAGAGGGAGCATTGAAGGCAGTACTAGCTGTGCTTCAGAGCCCTGGCAGTAAACACAGAGAGACAGCAGTACTAGCTGTGCTTCAGAGCCCTGGAAGTAAACACAGAGAGAGAGAGCAGTGAAAGCAGTACTAGCTGTGCTTCAGAGCCCAGGGCAGTAAACACACAGAGAGGGCAGTGAAGGCAGTACTGGCTGTGCTTCAGAGCCCTGGAGGTAAACAGAAAGAGAGGAAAGTGAAGGCAGTACTGGCTGTGCTTCAGAGCCCTGGAAGAAAACAGAAAGAGAGCAGTGAAGGCAGTACTGGCTGCGCTTCAGAGACCTGGCAGTAAACACAGAGAGCGCAGTGAAGACAGTCCTAGCTGTGCTTCAGAGCCCTGAAAGTAAACAGAGAGAGCGAGCAGTGAAGGCAGTACTGGCTGTGCTTCAGAGCCCTGGCAGTAAACAAAAAGAGAGGAAAGTGAAGGCAGTACTGGCTGTGCTTCAGAGCCCTGGAAGAAAACAGAAAGAGAGCAGTGAAGGCAGTACTGGCTGTGCTTCAGAGACCTGGCAGTAAACACAGAGAGAGCAGTGAAGACAGTCCTAGCTGTGCTTCAGATCCCTGCCAGTAAACAGAGAGAGAGAGCAGTAAAGGCAGTACAAGCTGTGCTTCAGAGCCCTGGAAGTAAACAGAGAGAGAGAGAGAGAGAGAGAGCAGTGAAGGCAGTACTAGCTGTGCTTTAGAGCCCTGGCAGTAAACACGCAGAGAGAGCACTGAAGGCAGTACTAGCTGTGCTTCAGAGCCCTGGAAGTAAACACAGAGAGAGAGAGCAGTGAAGGCAGTACTAGCTGTGCTTCAGAGCCCTGGCAGTAAACACACAGAGAGGGCAGTGAAGGCAGTACTGGCTGTGCTTCAGAGCGCTGGAAGTAAACAGAGAGAGGGGGCAGTGAAGGCAGTACTAGCTGTGCTTCAGAGCCCTGTCAGTAAACACAGAGAGAGCAGCGAAGGCAGTACTGGCTGTGCTTCAGAGCCCAGGGCAGTAAACACACAGAGAGGGCAGTGAAGGCAGTACTAGCTGTGCTTCAGAGCCCTGGAGGTAAACAGAAAGAGAGGAAAGTGAAGGCAGTACTAGCTGTGCTTCAGAGCTCTGGAAGTAATATTGTGTCGTAGGTAAGGAGTTCCAGTAGACTTGGATAGGTTGCAGATGATAAGTTTATTGTTCTTAGATGGTTAAATAGGTTTTCCAGGAAAGATGTAATCAAACCCCACCAGGAGCAGCCTCTCTGCTGCTCAGCCCAGGATCCAACTGACAGTCCCAGTCACAGCATACCAAACATTCCAATGACATCACATTCACACTAACATTCTACTCTCACTGGCTGAACAACAAAGGAAGAGAAACAGGGAAGATGTAAGGTAGAAACCTTAGATATAACACACCTTCCCTCTTTATAAAATGAACAAAGAATAATCAAATATAAATAGTAACATTACAGTAACATCACAGTAATACTGAAGAAACTTGCCAGAAGAAGTATAGCAAATTGCACATAAATTATGAAAAACATGCTAAAATAAGAAAGTAGAAAGGTGATATAAAAGGAAGCAATGAAGGAAAAGAAAATGCAAAATATGAACAGTAATGCAATGAGTAAACACGAAAATAGAGTAAAGGAAATCGAAGACTAGAAAAGACACACGTCTCCTTCCTTAGCAGAGAGAAAATAGATGCAGAAAGATTCAAAAGGAAGGAAATTGTAAAAGAACAGAAAACAAACAGAGAAAAAATATACATGAACAAGAAGAGGTATACCACGAAAACTAACAAAGAAGTAGTGCACCAATGTAACCACCACAACCACACCAACTGGCCAGACTGGTGAGGAGGATGGAAACACTGAATACAGCAACAGGAAGAAAGAAAACAACACAAACAAATGTAAGCAATGGGTGACCAGCACCCAAAACAGAAAGCAAGCAAAGGTGAATACAAAAGCAGGAATAGAAAACACCCAACCTTGAAGCAAGTAAAAGAGTGACATACAGCCAACAAGAAAAAGTACGGGGTGACAGACACCCAAACAAAAAGCAATAATAAGTAAATAACAGGTGGCTACACACTACCAGAGATAAAGCAACGGGTGAAGAACACCCAAATAGAAAGCAAACATGAGTATACCAGAAAGCAAACATAAGTAAATGACGGTTGACTACACTAACAGAAATCAAGCAAAAAGTGAAAACACCCAACAAGAAAGCAAAACAGGTGGCATACACCCAACACACCATCCCAAAGGAAAGACGTAGTGAAAAGTATAAAATGATGAAACACATAATAGTGAAACCCCAAACAGTAAATGCAAGGAAAATGAGGAATTAATTTGCCTCTATGCTCGTGCCATATTACAGACGTGGACGCAGAGGCAAAGAAGCTCTCAGAGTGTGCCCCCTGAGAGCAGCCCTCTGGAGGGCGGAAAGGGGGCCCAGACATCCCCTTTAAAAGTGCAAGCGGGTTGTCACCTGCACTATGAAAACAAGGATCACTGTTTTTACATTAATGCCCTGCCCCCAGGGCAGCCCTCGTTTGTGGCTGCTCTTGGGTAGCACATTCAACACAATAAGACACATTTTCATTGTTTGTGCCCGGGGCACCTTTTAAAAGATGCACCGGGCGCAAACAATGAAAAGGGGTATTATGGTCCCAGGCAGTTCTGAATTCCAAGTCTAACTGATACCACTGACATCATAACACTGAGGCCTCGTACTGCCAAAGTGTGTAGCAAAGGCCAAATCTGTTGTTCTGCCAGCTGGTCTCCATTGGTTGGGTAGGCATATATTGTTTGGTCTTGGCTTTCTTGTTTGAGCTTTTAATGTAACATTATGTGCAGTAATAGCAACACAAACTCATCTTGCTAAAAAAGAAGAAAAAAAGTCATGTGTGTGCCTGTTGCAAATGTATTATGTTTCCAAGGTCAAAGGCTAGCAAAATGCACTGAACACTGGGCAGTAAATCCTATGTATTTTAATATACAGGAAATATATTTCTCCTTCTAGAGAAACACACGTCTAAAACTAGGACAGCTTTTTTCCCCTTAAAATATATTAGACAAATCTGGCTTTGTGTTGCCAACTAATGGCAATAAATATGTTCATAAAATGAAGAAAACACTGTGTAATCTGCTCTGAAGTCAAGAGGCTGGTACCCTGGCTGGTGCCCTTGAATCTGCAACAGATCTGATTTCCAATACTGCTGAGTGAAGCAACAACAAACATTCTCCGCTTGGAATCTAACAGAACATGCACTGTGGCTTGAGATGAGTATCAGTGCTTGAACAGATAGTGTGCAACAGTGGTAACAAGGTTTGGTAAATTATTATGGCATCTCGCTCCAATTACCACAGAAAACATGCCTGGACTTGGGGGGGCATGGCCAGGCGTTCCAACAAGACGGACGGGCTCCAGGCGAAAATTACTTGGACTCTACTTCTTTCAGTATACTACATTTGGTACCAGGAGTGGGGCGTCTACAGTCTGAAAAAAAAGAGGCTGAAGAAACAAGAACCCACAATAAAGCTAAAGGATTCTCTTTGAAACTTGTGAGGAGCACTTCAATTTAACTGGCACCAACGAGCCCCACCAATGACCTTCCACCGGTCGCCCACAACACTTATGTGCCAGTTCCTGCCATCTTCCACTTTAGACTACCTGTTTGCCTTGCTGCCTTCACTTCAATCCATTCTACGCTCTTTCCTGCCTACTGTAATCTGCCTTGGGTTCTACCACCCCTTGTGTCAAGTACTACTTCAATTTTATAAGCCTCTTATTTTGCGAAGGGTGAAGCCTATAGTTTTACTATGCTTTCCACTTGATGTGCTGCCCTTTCGCCTTGCTGCATAGTTGTCCTGCCGCTTGCTGTCTGCCGTAGTGCGATGCCCTTCCCACAGTGTTTTCATCATTACTGACTGCTACGTTTGTGGAGAAGATGCAGTCTCTGTTGCTGCCTTCGTTGCGCATTTTGTCTGCCTGCTGCAACCAACCTGGGGGAGCTTCAAAGGTTTATCAACTGTTTGAACTGCTCATTTTGTGAAGTGTGCAGCCTTAAATCTTCTTCTACGTTTCTTTCCAACTTCCTAAATTACTGCTGTCTGTAACTTCATCTGTGTTTTTTCTACGGCACGATTCTGTTTCTACTCTACTCTGGCAGTCGTGATGGAAGGAGATTTACGGACTAGCTCATCAGCAGTGCTTCGGACGTTTACTGTGAGTATTTTCTTAATTTTACAATTACAATTGTACTTTGCCTCTGTATGTGCACTCTATCATGGCAGTTTAACCTCCATCTACCACATATTCAAAAGTCTCGAGCACACACAGAGCCCGCTCGCGCTCTTACCGTCATTCCTGCTGCTTTGCGAGTCCTGCCTTAATTTCTTTGTGACATCTCCTGCAATTAGAGCTGCGTTGTTTCCTCTGGACCCCTGCATGCATCTACGTGCCTGGAGCCACCCGGCACTTTGTCATGCCGAGTGCCTCCATCTTGTGTTGCTGGATACTGCAAGCTCTGCTGCAATGTTTTTCCCCTGCATTCCGGTCGTTTGCATCTTTGCCAACCACGCTTTTCTTCGTGTCAAATTTCAAAAAAGTTATTGAGAAATACGTCACTCCATCCTGTCATCGGCACCTCAGTGAAATCTTCACACTTCTTGAATTTGTGCTGACCCCGTGTGACTCTTTGGGTTATGCTGTCCTTCGAGGTATGTTGGTTTTTCAGTGAGTCGGACTTTCTTGAGCTAATATTGCTCCGTACAATGTCTTCATGCACATTTTGTTCCAGACTGTTTTCACCTAGATTTGGAGCAGTACATAGTAATGTGGGGATAACATCAGACATTTTATCTTGCTGCAGCTTCAGTTACGATTTCAACAGTGCAACCCAGTTAAGAATGTGAAATATGTAAAAGTTTCTGTAGAGTGGTTTCTCACTCATTTGACGTGAGAGTTTTTCATATTGGTTGCCAATTACTTTTTACTGTGTTTAGAGCACCATTCACTGGGCATGTTATTCAATAGCAAAGTTTTATCCTTTTGTTTTCATATGGACAATGCTCATATTTTTATATGATTCTATGACATTCTACAATTACATAAATCATTTATCATTTTTCTTAATGGTTTATGAGGCGATTTTACGCCTTTTTCATATGAATTTTTTGTCTTCTTTTAAAACTAAACTGCACAAGTTTTTCTTACATATTGCATGTACTGTGTGGCATTATCCATACTCTTAATGTATTTTACTTTGCACTGGTTCCTATGCATTGCATTTTACAGTGTGGTAGCTTCTTCGCCACACCAAGTTCTCTTTGAAATTTAAATTTTTGTCATGTGGCCTGCACCCACATCTATTACGTACATTTTGCATTGTTCCATGTGCTTTGTTCATACTTTCTTGTGGTAAACCCACATCATTTGCACATGTTGCATTCTACATTTTTACGTTGTGCTGTGTGGGTCCCTTCCATGCATTCTTCTCCCTTACTTTACCATACATTGTTTCATGTGGTTCATCCACATATATTGCACATGTTGCATTTTACAAATTTACCTTGTGCTGTGGGGGTCCCTCCCACACCTTTCACCCAACCTGCTTTTGGGGAAGTTCTATAGTGTAGCTCACCTCTCCATTTCCACCCTTTCCCACCTTTGTGAGCTTGTCACCCGTTTATTTACTGTGTTTACTACCACTGTTGTATTCTGCTTGTGTGAACGACAGCCATCATTTCCCTATGCTTTTGCTTTACTTGTTCTATCTACAGCTGTCTTCCACCCTTTCACTGTTCTCTTGCTTCGGTGTTTCATTTTCTCCTTCACCTTTTTGCTTATGCCCTTGTATATTTTTTTGTTTGCCTAGCCAGCTTTCATATCTTTGTACTTGGGTTTGTTTGTTATTTATGTGAGGGAGGATGTGGGTTTGTCTTTCTGTGAGAAAGGGTGCTGGTGCATTAGTCATTGTTTTCTTTTCATCTTTTCTTGTTTGCATTTCCTATTTAGCCATCTTTCATTTCAATTGCTTTCTTCCAAAGTATTTTCTTCTCTATTTTCTTACTTATTTTCTGATGTATTTTAATACTCCTTTCTTTTCCATTGTAAAGGAGGGAGATATGTGGTATCCTGCTGCTCAGCCAGAATGATTGCATGAGAGAATGTTGGGATGTGGAATGTTGGAGTGCCTGAGTCAGTTGGTGTTCGGGCTGAGCAGCAGGGTGGCTGCTCCTTGTGGGGCTCTTTCCATGTAATCTGCTACTCAATAAATCTTCATGGAAAATTACTTGGACTCGACTTCTTTCAGTATACTACAGTACTCGTGGTGGTGCCCTGCGGGGACCTCCCCTACCCGGTTTCAAAGGCGCAAGGCCCGACAAGACAGTGGACTGGCTGGGATCCTGGGCTGGGTTATCCTGGACAGCAGAGCGGTAGGTCCGGGAACTGGCCCGGGTAGAGGGGCCAGGCTGCAGGGAAAGTTAAATAAAATTAAATAGATCCCCAGTCCCGCTGCACTGTACACCCGTGGCTACATCTGGACGGTTGTTGATCTTGTACGCCTAGCTCGGCATAAGAGCAGAAGGCAGAATTCCTGAATAACCCTTCGTGCCGAGAGCAGACACCTGGGGAACGTGCAGGGCTACAGCCTGCAGGGCACAACAACTGGATCTCCCTTACTGAGAAACAGAGGGAGCATACGCTGGGCTTCCCACATTACAGAGATTTAATCCCTTGTAGATTGACGGTGGTATGTTAAAGAACATCAAAACCTCCCCTTAGAGAACCAAGCTGCCTGGACTGAGATAGATAATCATCCGCCGGGGCGATTGAACGGCCCCCGGGGTGGCCTGCAGGGTAATTGCCACCCGCTAAATTGAATGGTCCCAACCCCCCAGTCGGGGAAGAAAGTATCCTCAGATAGGGGGCCCTGCAAGTTCGCGCAATGACAAAGGACAAGGTGCTGGGCGCGGGATCTAAACAGAACACAATAGATAGATACACTGAGGTTGCAGCCACAGTGATAACTCCTGGGGATCAGGCAGTCGCCATGCCAGACAACGCAGCCCTGATGGCGGCAATTACCCAGTCCAGGGATATGCTTGAAGGGAAAATTAGAGCAGTGGGCTCTGATGTCATGCTCATTCCTCAAGATCTCCACAATGCAGTTGAAGGAATCACAAACTCGGAGGCGCAAACTCAGATCTCAACAACGGAAGACACAGTAGTCGCCCTCCAAAAGAAAGTGTGTGCCCTAGAATCAGTCACGAAGGGCCTGGCAGAGAGGGTGGAAGACGCAGAGGGGCGTGCGCGCAGGAACAATCTCCGCTTCGTGGGATTTCCTGAGGGCTACGAAGGCAACAACACAGAGCAATTCATTGCGACGTGGCTCACGGAATGGCTTCTCCCTGGCTCCATGTCACAATGCTTTGCGATAGAACAAGCTCACCGGTCCCTGCTTCAAAAAACCCCGCCCGGAGCTAGACCGCGGCCCATCATTGCCAAAATTTTCAACTATAATGATCAGGATGCAAGCCAGGGTCAAAGATCCACTTCTCTACACTTGACGCCGCATAAGGATATTCCTGGGCTATACAAAGATGGTCCGCACCAATGGCAAACCTTTGCAGAGGTGAAGGCCCGGCTCCGTGCTTTGAAACTTCAATATACCCTATTATATCCGGCCCGCCTCAGGGTGTCCTACAGATCGCAATCTCTTTTTCGCTACACCGGAGGAAGTGTTTGCCTGGACAGCTGAAACGATCAAGATGAAACCACACACCCCCGAGGTTAGACTCCGATTCATCATCCGTAGATGGAAGCTATAAACCATCTAAGCTCAAAGACAAGCAAAACCATAGGTTGCGGTCCAAGCGCAGATCCGAAAACCGCAGCCAGTCGGAAGATTCCCAGCGGAAATGAACAAATCCACGATCAGTTTCTAAGACCGCAAGCAGTTACAATGCTGTGCAAGATGCGGCCCAATATTCTCCGGCTACATTCATATAGTGCCATTTTTTTTATTAAAGAGACCTTTGAATGACTCAGGGAAAGATATTTGGGATCCATTGGTGAAAGGGGGTCACTGGGCCCTCTTGAGGTTGGTACCACCCCTCTGCTGTGACAGATACTTCAACAGTTTTGAGGTACTGGGAGGGGGTAGGTTTTCTCTGGCAAGGTCTATGTTGTTGTTGTTTTTAATGTCATGCTTCTATACCCAGTATGGACCTGCCCTCAAGTGGCCGCCTTATATAATCCTCCCCACATACACCTGCTTCTCCTAGATCTATGTCTCAGAACCCCGGGATGGGACTACGTATAGTCAGTTTGAATGTATGGGGCATTTTAGATCAGATTAAACGGGGCACCATACTCCATCAGGCCAAGCGGTATAAAGCTGATGTTTTACTCTTACAGAAGACTCACCTCTTGGGTAACAAGGCACCCTGTCTGTCCCGGTTTGGCTATGGACAGGTTTATCACTCCGGATTCATGAGGGGCCCCAGCGGAGTCGAAATCCTAATTCATCGCAGTGTTCCGTTTGTCCACCGCAGATCCTAGCTAGACGCCCAGGGAAGATATGCAATAGTGACAGGTACATTATATGGCAAGCCGGTTACCCTGAGTAGTGTCTATGCCCCTCCCCCACTGTCCTGGGCCTTTTTTGAATGCCTGACGAACACCTGGGTCAAGATCCCATGCAGTCTGACAGTAGTTGTAGGAGACTGGAACGGGGTGATGTGCCCCACTCGAGACAGATGGCGTGGGAGGTCGGTGCCACAGCGAAAATCAAGGCTGCAATCCCCGACATACGGGATGGATTGGGTAGACACATGGAGAAGATTACATCCCAATGTCCAAGAATTTGCATATTACTCGAACATGCTTGATTCCTTTGCCCGCTTGGATTATATCTTTATACCCTTGGGATACCTCCACAGAATGATGGGGGCTGAGATATTGCCCAGAGGCCTCTCCGATCAATACCCAGTAACTTTGGAGCTGTTACTGAGTCTGCAACACCTGGAGTTCTGGTAGTGCCTTTTGGTGTGACACATGCAGGATCACCATTACAAACTGGATATGCATGGTATCATCACAGAATACTTTGTGCACAATAACGGATCAGTGGATTCCCTGGGGGTACTGTGGAAGGCCGTGAAGCCCACCATACGGGGTGCAGATATCTCCTGTGCAGCACAGCACCGGAAACGATGGGAGAAATTGACCCAGTTAGAGGCTCAACTCACTGAGTTTGACCATGAGAGTAGGGAGGGAAACATAGCACACTGACAACTACTCCTCACACAACAGTTGTGCTCCAATGAATTATTAGAAGAGGCCAGAATGGCATGACTCGCCACCCGTAGCAGGATCTATCAGTGGGGTGGTAAGTCCAGCACACTACTGCATCGGCTTCGTCAGCGGGCTCTGCAGCCTCGCACTAGTCCCGATATCCATGGCTCTGGCGGCAAGATACTGTCTAACCCAGCTCAAATTGCCGCGATTTTCGCTGACTACTTTAGAGAAGTATATGCCCCTAAGGAAATCCTGCCGATAGCCACGATATATCGCTTCTTAGACAACTGGCCCCCAAGGCGCTCTCTGACGCAGTGAGGGAAGAACTTGACGTCCCACTATCAGTTGACAAACTTGGGTCCGCACTGATTGAGCTGCGTTCTGGTAAAGCTCCAGGGCCAAACGGCCTTCCAAGTGAATTCTACAAGGTGTTCCGGGCTCAACTCCTGCCTCACTACTTGGAAGCGATTAACGCCGCTGTGGAGACTGGCTGCCTTCAGCAGGCCTGGAAACATGCAGAGGTGGTCGTCATTTCTAAAACCGGGCTGGCCCCCCCGAGCATCACTCGTCATACCGCCCAATCTCACTATTAAATGTGGAAGCGAAGCTAAAGATCAAGGCCTTTGTGAACCGCCTGTTGCCACACATCACAAATTTCATCCACTCAGACCAGGCAGGCTTTATGCCTGGCTGCGCTACGAGACACAACATCCGCTGTGCCCATAATGCCATTGCGGCGGTAGACCACCTGGAAAGCCCGGTGGCCCTGCTGCTAGCAGATATTGATAAAGTGTTTGATTTGCTTAGTTGGACCTACCTCTTCACACTTCTAAATAGACTGAACTTGGGCCCCCGTCTTTTGACATATATGTGATTCCTATATACAGATATTACAGCCTCTGTGTGCATGGCGGTTGACACCTCGCGGACCTTCTCCGTTGGACGAGGGACTCGGCAGGGTTGCCCCCTCTCCCCATACTTGTTTGCTCTCGCTATGGAGCCGTTTGCAACATGGGTCAGGATAGATGCCCAATTTCATGGCTCTGAATGAGCAAAGGGTATCTCCGACTGCATAGCGCTCTATGCAGGCGACGTGCTATTTCTTCTCACAGATCCTAATCGGAGAGGGTCTAGGCTACTCCACATCATGCACATTTTTGGGGAGACTTCTGGCCTCTATATGAATGCTCGCAATTAGTTTCTTTGGCCTCTTCGGGGGGGGGGGCACAGAATTGGGCGTTTGGTCTAAGGAAGTGACTGTGGTCAATGAGGGGTTCAAATATCTGGGGGTCTTTTTGACCTCTTCCCAATCTGATCTATGCAACTGAAATCTATCCCCGTTGATGACGCAGACCAAACACAGATCAGAGCCTGGTCCCACCTACCTCTGCCTTTATTCGTCAGATCAGCAATTTTTTAAATGGCCTCGCTTGCTATATCTGATACAGAACCACCCATATCCAATCCCGACCACATGGTTCAGGCAGATGAACGCAGTTCTGGGTCAATTCCTTTGGGGTGGGGGTTCTGCCCGGGTTGCCCTGCGAACCTGCTTCCAATCCACATACTGTGGGGGAATGACAACTCCAGACGTTCAGGCATATTATGCAGCGTCTCAACTTCTAGTGCTGAATGACTGGTGGTATGGAGATAGACGGGACCCAGTGTACGCAGTAGAGCACTGGCTAATGGGTGACACAACACTACACACACTTCTTCACTCAGGGCCGGCACTTCGTGCCCTCCCAGCTGCACCAAGGACTGTATTCACACTATGGAAACAGGTCAGATGCAGCATGGGATGGTGGGGGCGATTGATCAGAGAAACTCCCCTATGGCGTAATGGTCTTCTGCCTCAACTCTCTATGTTGACTGGATTCAGTGGTTGGGAGAATATAGGTATTTCCACGTTGTGGGTGGTCATGCAGGGCCCAATTTTTTTTAAATCATTTCAGGAGCTTCAGCGAGAATTTGGCATGCTCAATACACAGTTTTATAAATACCTCCAGTTCCAGCACGCCCTCTCACCTTACATTCTACACTTAGATGACCTACCAGAGTTTAATCCAATCGAAGCTAAGATCTTTATGGGAGAGTTAGGTGACCATAAGATCACAAAAATATATAGTACTAACAGCCACACCAACTTAGATACACTTTGAGAGGCCTGGCAAGGTGACCTGGGTACCGCAAGACGGGGATGTTTGGACGGAAGCATTAGAGTCACTGAGTGGTGCGGCAATAGCATCACGTCCTTCGACTCATACAATTTAAATACCTCCACCGGGTCTACTTCACTAGGCACCGACTGTATGCCTATATGCCCGAGATGTAATACTGGGGAGGGCACTTGGTTTCATACAGTCTGGCAGTGTACTATGCTTCAGAGGTTCTGGTAGAGGGTCTTGAGCTCCCTTTCGGAGGTTCTGGGATGGGACATGCCCGCCTCTCCAAAACGAACTCTCTTGCACATCACGGAAGGTATAGGGGGCAATAGGTATAAATGTCACTTACTGTTTCTAGGCCTTACAGTGGCGAAATGGGACATAGCCAGTGTGTGGAAGACCGCACCCCTATACACCCCTCCCCCCTTACACCCCCCACTCCGGGTGGAGGAGGGGAATGGATTTTGGTTTGTGCTTAGAACTCCCAACTTTTAAAGTGAAAGGATGCCTTCAGAAACACAAGGAGGTTTCCTTCGTTTATGTATTAAGTTGCAATGACTTGGGGGTGCAGTGGGAAGACAATATTGGGAAATATTTTTAATGGCATGGCGCTAGTTTTTAATAGTTTTATTGCTGAACACGAAGATATAGCTGTCAATATCAGCAATTCCACTCTGTGTACCTTAGTGTAGGTCAATACTCCTGGTGCCACCTGGATATGTATAGCTGTAAGACGTAATAAAATATGTTTTGGAAAAAAAAAACATGCCTGGACTTAATTAATGTAGCAGTTCATTATATCTGTTCTTCTTATTAATTACAAAGGTCGAATGGGCCCCAAAACGCCATTTGTAGAAACAGCAACAGTCAGTGTCTTTGGACTACAAACCTGCCTTGATCAGCTCCCAGGCTCATTGCAAAGACCCTGTGATTTGTGCGGCATTCTGAAGCAACCCTGCGGCTTGGCAGCATGCTGGAGTATGTCCCCGATGAGACTAACAGGGGCCTAACAATTCACTCTGCTATGTGTCTAAGACACCGCAACAGTGCACAGGTTTGAAGACAAATGTGAAAAGTTGGGAACAATATGAAAATAAAAGACCTGGCAGAACCCAGGTGGTGTGACCCCTGCAGACCTAGAGGGCTCAGATTTTTATCTTGGGGGTTACATAGCTGCCAATGTTTCAGATTGCTATGTGTGACATTTTCATAATTTCAGTGTAATTATGAGTGACATTTCAACAACTAGGAGTGCCTTTTTCTCGCAAGCAAAATCAACCAATTTATACGAGGGAAACATATAAATATCAGAAATTACACACATTGTGTCAGGGACTACCATGTGGAGGTAGAACACATGAGGCCTCATTTACAAAGGGCCTTCGAACTCGGAGTGGTGGCCCCGCTGTTGTGGGGGAGAACTCATTGCGGAGATTCTGCCACGAGTGCACAGACTCCCCAACGAATGCGGGCCACCAGGAGCGTGGAGGCTCTTTGTGAATCAGGGCCTCCATGTCAGAAAATGGAACGTGAAAGCAAAAGACGAAGCACCATTATGAAGCACAGTGGGGTCAGGGACACAAGGGTTGAGCAAGATGTCTCATAACATCCAAGACAAATGGCGTCCGGGAACACAATGTGGAAGTAAAATGGCATAAGGATAAACATTGTGAAAGCTGAATGGAAATGGCGTGTTGGCACCCAATGGGAAAACAAAATGGCATCATGAAACAAAATATGGAATCAAAGCAGTGCCAGGGAAAACACAGTGGCGGATGATTGCCACCAGCGCGCACAAGACAAATGGCATTGATTAGTAGCAGTGCCACATGGGTAAAATGGTGTCAGGCAATACAATATAGAATTGGAGTGCAAGGTGTCAGGGAACACAGCATGAAAGTTAAACAGCTATGGAGGCCAACGTAGAAGCAAAATTGTGCCAGGGAACCCAATGTGGAATTATAATGGCCTTAAAAAGCAACAGGGAGCACAAGAAGTTTAGAATGTGACCAGGAAACAAAGAAGGAAGTAACAGAGTCAGAACACAAAGTAGACGTAAAACCTATTCCTGAGACAATATAGAGAAAATCTGCAGAGGAACACAATAAGATTTTACAGCATTAGGGAAAGTGATGATTTCTAAGACCCCCCATTCACCGCTAGTTTCCAGATATACTGAGATAGCACTGTCGTGTGTCTTTCAATCTTGGCACCAACCCTCACCTTTGTCATGCCCCAGAGTCTTTGCTTACAGCGTGTTAAGTCCCTGCCCCATTGGCGTCCATCTGAAGGCGGACATGTGACTTTACTGTTGGACTTCACAGCTTGGTTCGTCTCCATCTCCCTTTCACTGAACTGCTCTTCACACACACTTTTTAATCTAAAAGGCCGCATTACTACTGATCAATGCACCATCCGTCTGCCAGCACCCCTCCCCACGTGGGTCCATGTGAATACACCGGGTCAATTGTCCCTTTGCCATCCCTGGTCCTTTGGTGTTTCTCTGAAGGTGCTTCCCTTATTTTATTACATCGAATTCCTTATCCCAGGATTACTCAGTCACTGACTCACTTACTTTGTGAGGCGAGAGAGTGGAGCGGCAATTCAATATGGGCCGCCTCTTGGCTGCAACGACTCCCACAGCAAACGCCATCCGCCCGGGCATGATTCAAAGTGACTCTCCGCAATAGATGAGGGTGCCAGCGGCCGTCGATGTAACCGTGGGATGGGGTCAGCTCCAGTGACAGTCATGGGGATCTGCATTCTCATGTTATTTAAATAAAATTTACCGCAGAGCAACTCTGCTATTACCACTGTGGCCTCCCACAACCACCCCCGAGGGACGCCACTCTGACACTCCATGATGTCATCTATAAGGAATGCACCTTCTCTGAGCGGGTAATACTACTGTTACATTGTAGCACTGAGCTTCTGCCAGTCCCCAAGCCTAGCGGGAGCAGGGCGCTTGGCGCACTGCTAAGTTCAGCATTAGTTTCAGTCTGCATTATTGGTGCACGATTAGCAGCACGCATGATTAGCAGCGCTACCGCTTGAGAGCCAAGGTGGTGCTATGCTATTTATGTGTGACTTCCCATTTCAGTGCTATGATGTGACCACCACACTGAAATGCGTTAGTCTAACACCTAATGCGTGGCATTTGGCAGGGCTAGGGTTATGCTTTCTTTCATCCTTAAAAAGGAGGCATTGGTGAGAAGCTTGTGCAAATATAAAATAATTCTGTGTAATTTGTTCGTGGAACTGTCTGACAAGCTGCAAAGTTAAGTGCCACGTTAATACCGCATTATAATTTTTACCGCACAATTTGTGGAGCTCACGGGATCAAAAAGTTTCAGTGCAGCAACAGATATAAGACATCCTTGTGGATGCATGGAACAGATCGGGACGACTGCATGTAGCGCCACCAGCCGTCATGGCTGCTATTAACCTGCCTGCTGCGCCATTATGCGCCCTACTTACTAGTCCCCTCCTCCATCCTTGCTTTTACACTTTGTTGTACACCCAGGGGCCATCCTAGGCCTTTTCTGAACTTTGCACCTATTGTTGAAAGCAGAACCCCTTTTCGAGAGGTAGGAGGTTGCCAGTGTTCGAAGGTCTGCAATATTGATGTGGAAGGTTCCGTTTTCGTCCTTCCATTGTATGTTTTCTTTTGCACTCCTTCCATAGAGGAGTCTCCTTCTGAATGCCCTACTCTCTTCCCCTTCCTCTTAGCCTTTTGTTTCACAAGCATGTTAGAGACACGTGACCTCAAAGTTCTAATTGCTTATGGCCCACAATGTCTCCTGTGGCTGTCCATATATACCCACGTGTACTTCCAATTCCATCCTCTCCTTTGGCCCTAATACCTTTCCTCAGCAGGAACTCGGACGATTGTCACCCTGCCTGCGTCAAAGCCATGTGCTCTCCCTTTATCATTCACAGCCACAGTGAACAGACATGGCGGATGTGGGTGCAACCAGTCACACTTTAAGTACCTCACTTCTCCTCTTCACAAACGTGCTCCACCAGTTCTTGTCGGAGAAGAAGCGATAGTGTCTGCAAGAACATTCCTCAGAAGGACCAGGTACCCTGGAATGATGGGTCCTGCCTTTCTTTTTCCCCGTTGCAGCACTGAACGTCGCAGTAGATTTTCTTGGCCCAACAACATGGATATTCAATAGAGACTGTTGTTTCACAAGCAAGATAAGTGTCTACCTGATGAGGACCAAGAGCTGAATAAACCTTACAAAGCAAAGACAATATGATACGGGATCAATCGAGACCATACACCCCAGAGATGATGTCTTAAATTAGAGAGTCATCCTAAACAGAAATAGAGCCAAGAATACACAGAATTCCTGCCTACACTGAATTCCTCTGATAAAACTTTTCAATGCGTTTACTAACTGTCCGGGTCACCTCTGAATGCATCACTCAAAAACAACTTTGAAACTAAGCATGCTACACAACATAATATTACATCACCGATAAAATAATTATGAATTAATATTAATTTCTTGTTAGTGTGCAGTAAGACAGGTGATGTGCACACAAGTCCTTCTTTGTGCATTTTCATGGCTCAAGTGTATGGCACATGTGTTTTTGGGATTGGTCGTGCTGGTGGCAGGTGGTCCAACAGTGGACACCACAGCTAGTCACCCTCTTGAGAAGTGCCTGTACTTTCCCTCTCAAATTAGAAAAGTGCTGGTACTCAGTACCGGCCCATTTAACGCACTGCCTGTAGGTAGGATGACAGACGAGGGTGACTAGCTGTGGTTGTCTATGAGAGTCCACTATCAGACATGAGTGCCCCATGGCCAACCCCATTCTATGAGAGTCAGTCTACCATCAAGCAGGAGTGCCATACAGCCAAGCCCTATCTATGAGTCATCCCACCATCAGGCATGAGTGCCCTGCGGCCGGGCCCCGTCTTGACGTTCACCAGCCATACATGGCACCCTGAGAAATGGCAGGACGTGGGGCAAGCCTTTGAAAGCAAGTGACCAGAGGAAATTAGAACTGGCCTCCTCGGCTGCAAGAGAAGATGCGAGGGGCTCCTGTTTACATTACCAGGCTCAAAAACACAAATTGTTCTAGTTTTACAAAAAACCTTGTGTGATTGATCCTGCGAGCAACGGCTGCTGTCTTCAAATGCCTCGTGGTCAGACGTGTGTCATCGTCTTTGTTATAGTAATGTCAGTACATTTGGTCGCCCCCTCATTTACATTCATGTGCGACACCACTGGCTTGTAAAATGCACAACTACAAATCACTGGGATACCAGGCGCATCTTTGGGTTTTTGGTGTGGCATTTGTTCTTCTTTGTGGCCTATTCAGAACACTTCTCTGCAGTTGGCACGGTCTATGGGTGATCGTAGCTTCTTACCCCAGGAAAAACCAACTATGGACGACCAAAACAGCACTAACTAAGGCAGGCTGCAATGCCCAGATGCCAGACGGGAGGAGGAGCCATCACACACTGTAACAGGAGGAAGCATGAAGGCACTTCAACTTAGTGTGATGGCCAACAAAAATGTTCTATTAGTGAAATTGCCGGGGAGGGATATAAGCGCACAAAGAGGAGGGACATTTAGAACAAGCATTGGTATAAGCAATAGGTCTCGCCTTTGGGCCCTTATAAGTGTTTAGCCATGCAGCACATTATCAGATTACACAAATGTAACCCTGACGGATGGTTCACGGCGCGTCTGAGCATGCACCATGAAGAAACAGCAGAGGACACAGAACACGGAGGATGTCACAAGGATCCACGCAGTCTGGAAGCTGCAGGTAAGGCCGCTCGCACAAAGAGAGCATGGGCTTAGTTTATTTCGAAATTGAAGAAGGCGGTTTTCAAACGCCAATTTCCCAGGTGTCTCAAAACGTACAACAATGACGGACAAAATGTGCCTCACCATCTGGGCCGCTGAGCACTGCCGGTTCCATAATGTAATCATCCACTGGCACCAATTTGAAAAGATCAAATGTCCGACTGCAGAGCGATTGCACTATGTGTGCTCTCAATCGTGCACTCTTTAACCAGACAGTCTGTGCACCTGGCGGGCACTAATTAACTACTTGACAGACATGGTCCCCACACTTGGGAAAGTCGTGAGACCCAGTGAAACACTTCCCAAATGTTTTGATGTGTAATAGAGCACTCTCCCCTGGCAAATACAGAAAGTGGCAGAAAAGTTGATTCTTGAAGTGATGTATAAGTAGCAGGGACTGAGAGGCAGGTTCAGAAGATGCGTGCAAGAGCACATAGAGACAGGCGACCCCACACCTAGTCTGAAACACACGCCCCAGGCGGTAGATAGGGTCCCTTAAAAAGTAGAAGTACCTTGAATAAGCCAGTCTCTTGGAGGCACAGCAACTGTGGAGAGCGCAGGATTGTAGAGCAGTGCAGGAAATTTTGAGTGAAACAGGAAAGCGTAGGATTGTAGAAACATCTAGGCTGGTGTACACAAGAAATAGCACACTTCTTCACAAGGGAGTGTAGACAACGATGTGTGGTGATGAAGACAGACGTTGTTGAATGACAGGCGTACCCTCACCGAAGGCACAGCATAGGATGGAGACGTAATTGAATGGCAGGCTTACCCTCACAGAAAGCACAGCAGAGACGCGTAGAGATAATGGGGAGTAGACACCCAAAACTGAAAGGGCAGCTCTTGAAGTAGCACTTCCCCAGACAAACAGGAATACGAACAACTGGCAGACTGCTGTGGGCGACCGATGCAGAGGTCACTGGTGGGGTCAGGGATGCCAGTTGCCTTAGATTAACTTGAATTGATATGTACCTTAAAGTTGCTTGAGGTTTGAAGAGGTGACAGAAGCAGGTTCTTTTGAAGATCGTCGCCAAAATTCTGTAGTGACTTAGTCCAGACGTGTAGAGGATCTTTAGATGTTTATTAGTAGTTGGTTACAAGTCATCCAATTCAATCCATTACAAGATAGACAAGACCAATCATAGACCCCACCAGGAGCAGCCAGTGTGGTACTCAGCCCTTCTCAACTGACATCTCAGGCTCCCAACATTGTGTACTACATCATAGAATGAACATTCCACTGGCAAAGCAAGAGATGCAGTGCATAACAACAAAGCCAGGATATTACATATCCCCTTTTCTTCCATATAAAACAACGAAGAAAGAAAAGAGACCAAAGAGATAGAAGAAACACAAAGAGTAAATCAGAAACCTCGCAAACCATTGAGAAAACAGAACAACCAAAAGGAGAAGCGAAAACATAAGTGAAGAAAACAGAGAAGAAAGACAAAAAGTGAGAATGCCATAAGAATGACAAAAAGTGACAATACCATCCCCTTTTCCTCACAACAACAACAAAAAGAGAAAATACCAAACGACTAACTCCAGATATACCTACTGGTCAGGCAAGTATAAAAAGAAACAAGTCAAAGCACAACACAATGACCAACAGACCAAGAGCAGACAGTAAAAAGAAAACAGAGAAGAAAACCTCCAAAAAACAAAAGAACACCACAGTGAGAGAGTAACAAAGAAAAATAGAATCCAGAATTCACAGATGAAATCAATAAAAGATAACAAGAGGAAAACTGAGCTGTAAAGGGAAATGATGAGTCAAATTAAGATAATCACACAAAATTCCCATTACATGAAAATTTCAATAAAATGTCAAATACAACTTGTGTAGCGTAACCAAATGAGACGAGAGGTGTCCGTGTATGGACAACTAGTGTGGAGCTTCCACACTGTGCACTAAAGCAACATAAAAGTTAGCTTATCAGGTAGGAACCCGAGTTCCTACCCAAAAAGGAGAACAATGAGAGAACAACCATCAAGAGAAGATCAGTGAGAGAACAACCAGGAAATCAAGAAACAGAGAAGAAAGGAAATCACACACAGAAACCACCCTCCCTTCTATACACAACAGAAAAGAAGAAAAACCAACAGCGTCAGAGAGAGAAGAAAAAGAAACACAAAAGACCGCCCCCAAGCACACCCACTGGCCAGAACAGGAATGAATAGAGGCTGAAAATGGAAAACTAACAGAACACAGGGACTACAGGCTGCAACAAACGTAGAGAAAGGAAAACATGACAGAAAAGCAGAGTAAAGCCCAGAATCCACACGAGACATCAGAGGAGAACATCACCAAGAAACAGAGAAGAAAGAAAACAAGGAAGGTGAGGAAAAGTATCAGGGTAATCCTCACCTACAAGAAACACCATCATCAATACAAAATTAAATAAATAATGTAAAGATAACAGTGCATAATATTAATTCGTAACTATATGTGAGGTTCGGGAGGACTATAACCCGAAAACACGCCCTAGAAATATAAGGCAAAACAGCAGTAACAGATGGGGCTAAGACCCATAGGAACATAGTCCTTGTAAAGTTGACATCTAGAAAACTAAGCGAGATTGAGTGATGTAAAAAAAAACAGATATGGGTAGGAACCCATATGGTAAGAACAGAAAGTGTTTGGGTAAGAACCCGCACTAAAGCAATAGGACTGTAACCTTTGCATGGGAAAAGACAGTGTATGCGTGGGAACCCATATACTTAATGCAAAGGGGCTACACCCTTGCATAGCTCCCAGGAGGGAGAATAGAGTTGTGCACAAAAGAAATACACACTATGTAGGGTAAACAGATAAAACTAGAGGTGTCCGTGTATGGACAACTAGTATGGAGCTTCCACACTGTGCACAGAAACAACGTGAACGTTAGCTTTTAGGGTAGGAACCCAAAATAAATGAGTAGAGACCCAAGACTGATCTCTTAGGAAAGAGATGCATAAAAGATGCAAAACGGACTAAAACCGTTGCATAGTTGCCCTGAGTGAAAAGGCTCAAGACGTAAAACAGAAGTTGTAAAATGAGCAAATGGAACGTAAACCCACTGCGGGCAAATTGAACTAGAAACACATTGCAATCCCAAAAACATCACAGAATTACAGTCGTGAGAGTGAATACATCAGCATTATAAAACAGTACATAAACATAACATGACTTAAAGATTATAAAGCATTTTCTGAATGTGCTGAAATTCAAGCATTATAAATGTACTGCAAAACAAAACAGCAAGCGGAATAGAAGACTGACAAAGGTGTGCCTGTCACCGAAATAACAGACAAGCGTGGGACAGATCGTGACACTAACAGTAGATGAAAGTACTTGAAAACTTGAATGAAATCCACCTGTGTGCTCACACAGTCATAGACTCCATTTGTGCTGCTGAAAACAAAACAACAGACCAACGAGTGTTCAAACTGGAAATTAGAATACGCTGCTGCAAAGGAGATAGATGGCCACTAGATGGCATGGTAGTATTAGAATTGAATTGAAGATATCAACCCACAATATTGGGCAAACCAAAACTGCACTCGAGTCACATTGAGTCATCAGGAAAAAAACCAAAAACACTGTATATGACGTGAAAACATCGTCGCTCAGACAAACCTTCCCAACAGTGTTCAGAGACTTCATGGAAAGTTCGTCACAACCACACTATCAGTCATTGGTAGTCAAAGCGTGAGAAATCCATGTGCCAATGTAGAATAGTCTTGAAAATCCCTTATAGCTGAACGTGACGCTTCTTCATCCTCACACGCATTTGTGTTGCAAATGCGCACAACGTTTTGAAAAACTAGTCTCCTACTAACTAAAAGATGGCAGCACGCACGGTGATGCCGCGCCGGTTGGCTCCCGCCATCACCATGCAGTGAATTATACCGGCAGCAGTGTTGACTCGAAGAAGGCATCATGTCACAGAGTCTCCAAATAGAGGAGGAGAAGATGAGGAGAAAACGCGCGTGAGGCCACATTCAAAAGGTATAGCTCCCGCTGGTGAGAGCCTGTAGAAAAATGACGGTTATTTTTTTAATATGTATGGCGCTGCTGCTGGTGGAGTATCGGAGCATATGTAAGTGAAATGGGCCCTAGTGTATGATGAATGTATGTGCGTGCAACTGTAAAGATTACTCTATCTGTGGTAGTGGATATAATTTTATCATCCCGATCTGCATCAGATTCTCTGGTAGCAGAGGATGGTTTTAGATGGTTGTCTTGATCTGATAAGATAAGATAAGATTGCTTGTAAAATAGCTTATTGATTAATTTTGATGTTTTTGGTATATGTACTAATACTAAATGTTGGAGTCATCATGTTGAGTTAAATGTAGTGCTTCTGGAACTTGGAAGCTGGAAGCAGTTCCGTAGTAGAGCAGAGAAAGGTGTATATGCTGCTCTCGGGAAAGACGGAATTGTAAGGAATTACCTGTGACAATAGAAGTTGCGCGTTCATTCATTGTCTGGGTTCGGAATCAGTGACATTGTATGTTACTATTAGAAAACATTTCTGGTATATAAGGAGTGTGTATCGTAGTGAAGGTTTTCTGTGAAACTCTGGTCTTAAGTCCCAGGGATCTGTAAGGATTGCCGTTAAAGCTTATTGCGGGAGGAGTAATAGGTATTCTCTGAGCTTGTTTGCAGAACTGGGCAGAGGTAAGCTGCTTGGTTATTGTGAGTTATAATTCTGTGCAGAGGCAGAGTGTGCGCTGTTCTCAAGAAGCAGGATTCTGTGTGTATGTACTATTTTTTCACTCGTATGATTGTGCGTGAATGCATATACATTTATTGATTGTAAGACTCTTTTGGATACGTCCTAGAGGGAACAGTTATGAGATGTATGTAAAATTGTTGACTCTTGAGAAATAGACTCTTTTTACTATTCTGTGGTTAGCGAAGCAGACAATGGAAATGTTTAAATGTAGTGACTAACAGATTTTATGAAATTTGGACACACGAAGTCTACTGAGAGTTTTTGTAAAGGAGGGGTAGACGAGTGACAGAGACAGGAGACAGAGACTGCAGCGGCTGCTGACGTCAGGAGGTTCGCGCACTGATTGGATAGTGACTCAGAGAAGGGTTCGCGCTAGGATTGGTGCGTTAGTGTGAGTCGCGCAAGGATTGGTAAAGCAGTTTAGTGACGTAGACGTTCTAGGACTGGTGCGTTAACAAGAATTAAGTTTGCAAATCTTTAAAAAAGTAGAGAGTTTTAATAAGAATTAGCTAAAATGTATTATCAAGAAGAGAAAAAGAAAAAGACGTTCTTTGGAAAGGTTAAGAAATGGTTTAGTAAGGATAAAGAGGTTAAGACAAGAGAGGGTGAGTTACTGCCCCCACCGAAAACACCTGCATCCTTCATGGTTGCAAAATATGGATTACATACCTGTGTATGGTTACAGAATTGGGTAAGGTATACTAAAAAAGATGGTGTTCTAGCATTCCCGGAACATGGTTCATTTAATATGGCTGTGTTGAGAAATTTACGGGAAAAGATGTTATGCTTCGACCCGAAGCCAAGACCTACGCAGTTCGAGGCTTTAGTGGAATGGGAAGAAGAGGTTCATGACAGAGAAAAGCAAAGGTCTAGAGGGTACCACAGGTACATGTTTGGGAGGAGACATGATAGTGAGTCACATCAGGAAAGGATGAAAAGATGGCGGGAAGCTTGTATGACAGAGGGATTATACCCAATGAGAACAGTTGAAGCTTCTGCTCCTGCAGAAGAAAGAGGTTCTGAGACAGAAAGGAGGAGGTATGGAGAGTATGAAGATGAAATTTTAAATGACATGATGTACAAGAGACCACCTCCATATAGATCAGAATCAGAAGACAGTACACCAGTTATTTCTCCAATAAGAGATACAGTTGAGAAAGGAAAAATGACACCTGAATCAAGAAATAGTGATTCGATAAGAGAGGAAAATGCCAGAAATGCCAGACAATTAGCAAAGACGACAACAGAACTGACTGAAAAGATTAGAGAGTTGACGATGAACATGGAAGCTGTGACAGTACCAGTTACTATAGGTCCGGTAATTCCTGTGATTGACGGACAAAAGTCAAGTGAAAATGGACTAGTGATTCCATATTTTCCAGGTAGTACAGCTGGTCCTTCAGGAGATTCGGGTAAAAGAACAGGGAGAAATGACCTGAGACAAACAAGACATGACAGAGATAGCGAATTAATGGAAATCAGTGATTCCAGTAGTTCAGGGATGCCAATATTAGAACCACAGAAAAAGGGGGTTCCAGTGGGAAAGACAGCAGAAATAACAGTTGATGACCTAAACGACTGGATGAGAGTTCTTCAGAAGAAAGATAAAGATTCACAAATTGTTGATGTGAGTAAATTACGAGTAGAATTAGAAGAGTTAGTGACAGGAACAATCCCGACAGAAATTTTGAAAAGTCACCATGATGGTGAATTATTATTTATGTGTAAGAACATAACATGGAGAGCAAGACATACACATGATAGACTGAGAGCAATAGCAAATGACCAAGGAGTTGACATTGATAAGGTGAAAGCTTTGCAGAAAACGTACAGGATGGATTTCACGGAGAAGGATATAGAAAATTTGAATACTTCTGGTAGGACAGGACAGATTAAAGAAATGGTGGCATTATTGCGTAGATGGGGTGATGTAGAAAAGTGGAAGGATAGGTGGTATAAAAAGAGAGAGGAATCTGAAGATAGAACAACCTATTCAGCATTTCCAGTGAGAGAATCAGAGAAACCAGTGGAGCAGTTTCCTATGAGAGAAATACCTGGAGGAGGATATGTACATGTTCCATGGACCAGACAGGATATTTTATCATTTACGAATGATTTCCCTCGATTGAGAGAAAAGCCCGTCGAGTGGTATAGGTAGGTAGACAGGTTTGTGAAATTGTCAAAAGTGCTGTGGGTTGATCTGAATAGTTTGTTTGACATAATTGTTCCAGGAGACTTGTGGACTGAGTGTAAAATAGTTGTGAGTTGGCCTAGTGAGGAATATCCAACAAATCCGAGAACAGGGGCACCAGATCCAGAAGTGATGAGGAAGTATGATCAGGTGATGGTATACCTGAAGAGTAAAGTTCCCCCAAAAGAGACAGACTGGGTTAAGATAGATCGAACACAACAGGAACCAAAGGAATCAGTTCATGCTTTTTATGAAAGGCTGATACTGGCTTTTAAACAATTCAGTGGAGATGAGCACCTGGGTGACAAAGATCTGAGCCATTTTGTGTATAGATTTGTATATGGCCTTAGACCTGAAATTGGTGAGAGAATTCGTGAAAACACAGTGGATTGGCAGAGTAAGAAAGTAGATGAGATTCTGAGACATGCAAAATATTTCAGTGATGAAATTGAAGCGAAGCAAAGAAAGCTGAAGGAAAAAGCAATGTGGGCACAGGTGAAAGTTGCAGAGAGACAGGAAGCACAGTTGGTGGAACAGGCAAATAATCCAGGAAATAATACAGGGAATAGACCGAGATTTACAGGAAAGGGAAGGGGAAGTCTTGAGGAAGCAAAGAAAAAGTTCCCATGTCACAACTGTGGCCAACTGGGACACTGGAGATCGGAATGTCCTAATCCACCATTAAATGAGGGTAAATTATTGAATCAACAGGTGCAGAATGAAGGGAATAATCAGCAGCAACAACAACAGCAGCAGAAAGTTGTGAAACAGCAGCAGAGTCAAGAGCCAAAACCACCTTTACCGCAGAATAGAGGGGTACAAAAGTACAGTCAGGATTCGGGATTCTTCAATGATGAGCAGGTAAACAAACAAAGACGTACTAACAAGGTACAGCAGTACTTGTTAAAGAGTGAAGGGAGTGAGTCTGAAGGTGATTACTGACGGTGCCGAGGAGAGGAAGAAGAGTGCATACTTGGTGCATCTCTAGAAATAGACCAGGCAGGACCATTTGTGGATGCGAAAATAAATGAAGAGGGTGTTACTTTTTTAGTAGACACAGGTGCGACAAGATCAACTGTCAGGTCAACAGATGTTAGAAATCTTCCTCTCTCGGATGAAGCAATCCAAGTAGTTGGTGTAGCCAATACACAGATCAGAACACGTCTTACTGAACCAGTGAAAGTACAGATAGGGAAATTCAGACATGCACAGATTTATAGTCTGTGACACGAGTCCAGTGAATCTGTTAGGTAGGGACTTATTGTGCAAAATGAACTGCACGATTTTCTGTACACCAGATGGAATAGCTTTTGAGACACCAGATGATGATGCTTTCTATCGAATGACTTTAGAAACTAGAGAAAGTGAGTTAATTGGTACCTTTCCAGTGTTCAATCCGGAGGATTTACCTCAAGTGCTGAGAGACACAGTGAAAAGAGTGGTTTGGGATTTTACAGGAGAGGATGTAGGATTAATGAATAATGTAGATCCAGTAAAAATTGCAGTGAAAGAGGGAATTGCATATCCTAACATTCCTCAGTACAAAATGACACCAGAAATAATTGAAGGGATAACTCCTATAATTGAGAAAATGATTCAGCAAGGAGTCCTGAGAGAACTATTGAGTAGTCCGTGTAATTCACCGATAATGGGACTAAAAAAGCCTAATGGTAAGTTCAGGATCGTACAGGACCGGAGAAAGGTTAATCAGATTGTGGTGGCATGTTGTCCCATCGTGCCAAATCCATCGGTGATTCTGTATCAAATTCCACATGATGCTGAGTGGTACACGGTGATTGATTTGTGTCATGCATTCTTTTCAATTCCATTGCATCATGACAGCCAGCCGATTTTTGCATTTAGGTTTGGCCAGCGTATTTTAGCATGGTGTCGTATCCCACAGGGGTATACGGAGAGTCCTTCGATATTCAATCAGTTATTGAAAAGATCGTTGGAAAGTCTGATCATGCCTGAAAGCTCAGTGCTAGTGCAATACATTGATGATCTGCTTGTGGCATCAAAGACACGTGAAGCTTGTGAAGTGGATACTATAGCTTTACTGAATCATCTGGCAGATGGAGGGTTAAAGGTATCCCCAGCCAAATTGCAGTTTTGTAAAAAAGAGGTGCATTATCTTGGACATAATATTGAGAAAGGTCTGAGAAAAGTGACTACTGACAGGATTAAAATAATCAGAGAAATGAAAGCTCCAAAAACTCAGAGAGAAGTGAGAATGTTCCTGGGTATGGTGGGGTATTGTCGTCAGTGGATAATTAATTTTTCCCTGATAGCGAAGCCATTGATTAAATTGACAAAATGTGACATGACAGATCCATTGGATCTAGATGCAGAACAATTGGCAGCATTTGAAGAGCTTAAAACAAAAATGTGTGAAGCTCCAGCTCTGGGTATGCCAGACTATGAAAAAGAGTTTGAACTGTACTGCAGTGAGAGAAATGGATGTGCACTTTCAGTGTTAATCCAGAAACATGGGCAATTGAGAAGGCCTATTGCATATTTCTCATCGACACTTGACCCTGTAGCTGTGGGTTTACCAGGTTGTCTAAAATCTGTGGCTGCAACATGCAGAAGCCTGGAGCAGAGTGAGGGGATCATAATGGGATATCCTGTAAGGGTATTCGTATCTCACAATGTGGCAATTCTTTTGACAAGAAGCAGAACTCAGCATATGTCAAATAGTCGGCTGACTAAGTATGAGAAAGTGATTCTGGGAGCATCGAATGTGACTCTTGAAAGATGTACAAATGTGAATCCAGCGACACTTTTGCCAGACATTGAGAATGTGGGTATAAGAATGGAAGATGACCATGATTGTTTGGATGTGCTGGAATACTGTACGAAACCAAGACCAGACATCAAGGATGTTCCTTTGCCTGAGAATGATCATGTGCTGTTTGTGGATGGATCATGCCTGAGAAATGAAAATGGTGTGTTATGTGCAGCATATGCAGTGTGCAAGGTTTCAGAAGTTATGGAAGCATCACCGTTGAAAGGAGTGAAATCTGCACAAGTTGCTGAATTGGTGGCATTGACAAGAGCTTGTGAGATTGGGAAAGATTTGAGAATAACTGTGTTGACTGATAGTCAGTATGGGTTTGGAGTGGTGCATGATTTTGGCCAATTGTGGCTACAAAGAGGTTTCTTGACATCGGGTGGAACTCCGATAAAGAATGCTGAGCTGATTGGAAAATTGCTTGAGGCAATACAGCTGCCTAAGGAGTTAGCAGTTGTAAAATGTGCAGCACATGTTTCAGGAGAAGATTTTATCACTGTTGGCAACAGATACTCAAACGATGTGGCGCAGTATTGTGCGAAAATGAATTTATCAATTAACAGGGACAGGATGGAGGAAATGTCTTTTCTTTCTGTGATGTTTACTAATGTCTTAGAAACATGGGATGAAGTGAAACAGTTACAAGATGAGGCAGGAGAAGAGGAAAAACAAGATTGGATTAAAGCAGGATGTGCTCCAAGAGAAACAGACCATGTTTGGGTCTACAGGGATGGCAGACCAGTGATGCCAAACTCAATTTTGTCGTCAATGGCAAGGATGTATCATGGCCAGGGACATCTGGGGAGGGACGCGATGATTAGGTCCTTTAAGCAAACCTGGTACAATGCAAAGTTTAGGGCAATTGCGGAGAGCATCTGTCAGAGATGTTTGATTTGTCAGCAATTTAACACTGGGAAAAAGACAGTGGTGAGTCTGGGGACAATTGGCAGAGAAGGAGGTCCTTTCACAAGAATGCAAATTGATTTCATTGAAATGCCCCAGGTGAACAGACTAAGGTATGTCCTAGTGGTAGTCTGTTTGTTTTCAAGGTGGGTGGAGGCCTATCCGACAAGGAGAAATGATGGATTAACAGTGGCAAAATTACTGTTGAGGGAGTTGATTCCTAGGTTCGGGTTTCCAGTCACAGTTGAATCTGACAGAGGCAGACACTTTCAAAATGAACTCATTAGTTTAATTTGTGAAGCATTAAAAATACAACAGAAGCTACATTGTGCATACCGACCAGAGGCTTCTGGTGTGGTTGAGCAGATTAATGGCACGATCAAAAACAGAATCGGAAAGATGTGTTTAGCCACTGGCATTAAATGGCCAGATGTTCTTCCTCTAGTCTTGATGACTATGAGATCTACTCCAGACAGAACTACAGGTTTGAGTCCACATGAAATAATCATGGGACGGGATATGCGCCATGCATTTGTGCCTGTGAATAAATTGATGGCAATAACTGATGACATGATTTTGGATTACTGTAAAGGCCTGGCTGATGCAGTCCATTCTGTGTTTCACCAGATTGGAGAAGAAGCTACCACACTTGAGAAGAAGCAGGCCCATGATCTAAGTCCAGGAGACTGGGTAAGGATTAAGGTGCACAGAAGAAGAAATTGCTTGGTTCCGAGGTGGGGAAGGCCAAGACAAGTTATTCTGACTACAACGACTGCTGTGAAGTGTGCTGGAGTGAGACACTGGATACACGCAAGTCATACTCTGAGAATTCCAAGCCCGAGATGGGGATCTGGTGAAGAATATTATGAAGAGTCAGATTCCAGTGATGGTGAAGATCCTGAAGATACAGAATCAGTGAGAAAAGAAGCAGAGGGAGCTTCAAGAGATTCACTGCGAGTATCGGAAAGGAGATCAGAAGATACAGAATCAGTGAGAAAAGGAGCAGAAAGAGCTTCAAGAGATTCACTGCGAGTATCAGAAGGAAGAACAGATTCTGATTCTGTGAAAGAGCCTGAAGTTTCAAGTAGCAGTGGTAGAAAAAGAAAAGAAAAGAGAAAGCACATAGAAACTACTCCTGAATCAGAAGAGGAGGAAGAGATTGAAGAACCACTTGAGATTATTCTTGAAGAAACAGGGTCAGAAGAAGATAGAGAGGGACAGATTGCGGAAGACCCCCGAGGAGGTGTAGGGTGCATTCATGAGGAGCTAGGTAAAGGGACAAATAGACAGCAAGAAGATTGCGTGTCGGAGACCCGAGGAGGGACAGAAGTAGGGAAGTCTCAAACAGTGGTGAAAGAATCTGTGCAAGAAAAGAAAACTGCTAAGAAACGAAAGCAAAAAGCAATTGAAACAGAATCGGATGATGAAGATGAACAAACAGAAAGTCGAGTTCTGAGGAAAAGAACTTCGATTGGAGAGAAAGATGAACAAACAGAAAGTCGAGTTCTGAGGAAAAGAACTTCGATTGGAGAGAAAAGTGTCAAAGAAGTGAGGCCTAAAAAGGTTGTGAGAGGAGATCGTTGGCCTAACAACAGAGTGAAAAGACTGAGATACAGGATAATAAGAGCAAATACACCGGAAGCTGAACAAGTGAATGAAGTATCCAGTCAAACTTCAAAGGCTGGAGAAGGAGAATCAAAGAGTACAGAAGAACCAGTGGAAATAAAAAGAGTTAAAAGACCCAACCAAAAGTACAGATCACCGGAATGGTCTTATGTGACACTGTCTGAAGGAGGAGAAGAAGAAACAGTGACTCGAGATAATCCGGAAGTGGTCTTGAGAAAAGTGGTTGAGGAAGAAACTGGTGAAATTCTGAAAGTACTCTTGACTGACATCAGAGAAGAATCAGATACTGAAGAATCGAGTGTTGGAGATCTGATACAATTTGATGTTGAAGAAACTGGAGTGAAAGATGATGAGTATCCAAACTGAGTGAAAGAAGGATTCACTTGGACTGGGTGAACAGAAAGATCTTTGAAGAGCTGAAGAGTTTGGAATAAGACGTTGGAGATTTGAAAAGTACTAATCACTGTAGTGGAGTAGAAGTTAAAGCAGAATGGCTAACACAGAGAATAACCCAAATAGATGTGCCTTCCTGAAAAGGTGGTGTAGGATGTGTTTGTTGTACTGGAATATTAATGCTTCTTTGGGGTGTTTTAGTTTTATTAGTTACTTTTAAGGTTGAATTTGGGATGGACGAGGACATGACTAATATAGGGAAGAATTCACAAAAGGTAGTTCCTAGTTACATACACAAAGATAAGTCAATTAATAATTTTTCTAGTAATGTTTTTTCAAAACTGTTATATGAATATGTGAAAACAATGGAAGTAAGGGATTGCTATGTCTGCATGCAATTACCTGCATCTGTTTCAGAAGGTGTTACTTATCACCATTTACCAGCTACATATGGTATTTCTTGCAGTATTTTAAGTAGTGTATTTTATTTGTTAGGGAAAGTAGATTATAAGATGTCTAACAGAGATAGTATTTTTGGGCACTTGCCAATGAACAAAGAGCTGAATCCAGCTAAAGAAGCTAACACTTTTGGTGAGATTTTTATTGAAGAAAAAGGACTAACATTAGATTACATTTTTAAGAATAATTTAACTTGCAATTTGAAAGAAGAGGAGAAAGCTTTCCTGGATATGGTAGAGGAAAGGAGAGTGAACATGCAGGAGAAAGCGGGAAAATATGAAGTGAGTGAGACAATTTGGGACATTGAGATGGGAAAGGAGTTGAAGAATGGGGTTAGTCCAACTTTAGCTTTGGATGCACCGCAGAAAGGTAAACTATGCATTACCAGAAGGAAATCCCAATATGATACATACTTTGTGGGAACTAGTGAATGCCATGATACATACTTCGTTGCGACTGGTTGGGGTTTTAGAGGTGGAGAAGATACTATTTTTCCAGGGGTGTATTATGTGTGTGGGAACAAAGCTTATTACAGATTGCCTGACCATTGGTATGGCACATGTTATGTAGGTTTAGTTTTTCCTAAGATTTTTCATACAGATAAAATAAGTGATGTAGAAGATATTAATGTACTAAAACGCTTTAAGAGAGAAACTTGGTCTGAAGTTGTGGGTGACATTTTTGGGGTTTTGATTCCAGCAGTGGGAATTTCTTTAAATGCTTATGGAATTCGGAAATTGTCCACAGTGGTTGATCGTTTATCGACAAATACCGCAGGAGGATTTCTTTTGGTAAATACGGAGTTGAGTGCCGTACGTGCCATGTCTATGCAAAATCGACTTGCCCTTGATATTCTTTTAGCCAAGGAGGGTGGAGTTTGTGGAATTTTGAAAGTTCAACATTGTTGCACTTACATTCCTGATGAAAGCAGAGACCTGAAGGTCTATATCAAAAATATTACTGATTTGCATGAAGATCTAGTACCACTTGAAACTGGGAGTATATGGACTAAACTAGCTAATAAGATGATAGCTGTTAAGGATTTTATTACTAAAATAGGTAGTACAATTGTAGGTAGGGTGTTGTTTCCTTTGTCTTGTATAATTGTTGCTGTGTTGATACTGAGATTGGTGTGTGTGTGTCATAAAAACAGGAGAGGGAAAGAGAAAATTTTGGAGAATAAGAAGAAAAATAAGAAAAATAAGATTTTTAAGAAGTCAAAAAGAGAACCAGAAGAGATCGAATTAGAAGAATTGAGGGAAAGTGTTTATTTAGAGACTAAGAGAGATGATGAAAGAGAGACTGGTGTTTAATGTTGTGTAAGGGGAAAAGACATTTCTGATTTCTCCTAAAATGGGACTAAATTTTCACTAATTTTTTTTTTTTGGGTTTATTTGGTGATAAAATCACCAAAGGGGGGATTGCTGGAGCAGAGTTTTCTGTTAGAAAATTCTGGGGCTTTTTGAAGCTCTGGCATGTCTATGCGTTTTATTAATCATTAATAATTAACAATTAATTATTTGTCTTGTGCAAGTGTGTCTTATTAATCAATCTGTTTGTTTTAATACAGAAGGAGGTTACACATGGGTTAGCGTGTCTGTGCTTTATTTGTATTCACCATAATGTGCAAGTTTTTCATGTTTAAACGTTGCTGTGTGCTATTTATTTTGAGCATAAAACGCTGTCTGAATTAATGCTCTGTATGTCGCAAAAGCTAGATAAATGCATACACATAAGGGTATTAGTGGGGTTAACACTGTCTAATCATTATGATGTAGTAATCTTTATTTTGTCTCTTTAATTAAAGATGGTCTATTGTGGCCTATGGAGGCCTTTATGAAAATAACCGAGAATAATTTGAAGCCTGGCTGAGATGTGATTCAGGCGTAGAAATTTTGGTGTATCAAGAGAGACCCCTGCCGGTGTTCAGCAAACAGAGAAATTGTCGGCAGTCCTTATAAGGATATTTCCGGGAGGACATCAGCAAGCTTGGAGGATCTCCAAAAGTAATGCTCGTCCTTGGAAGACAATGGGTCTTAGAGAACTCTGTGCGAAAACTGGCTTGTTGGAGGAAACAAATATGAACTGTTGCAAAATTAGTTCTTTCTCCGAGGATTTTGTAGTTAAGACTTTTCTTGAGCGGAGTTTCTCAGGATGTAGTCAAGATACATCCCATCCTTTTTGTTTTACTTGGTGATACAAATTTTATATGTGGGTTTTCATTGTATTTTATGGTATAAAAATGTTAGCTGAGGGAGGGCTCTCCCCACTCTTTCTTTCGTCGCCTTGCTGCGTGAACTCGCGTTGCAGATGACCAATGCTGAGGACTCTATCCTGAAAAGACTTTGAGAGACTGGTCCTGACCCGTTCTGACACTAGTTAGAATAGGTAACTATGAGAAATGATTTATTCTGATTTCATTCTGACTAATTTTAGATAAAGCAATATAACTTTTGAACATGGTGTTGGTTGTTTCTTTCCTTGTCATTTATTGAATTATTATTGATTATTGTTTATAGATTGTTTATATTGTGTTGGACAGCCACTAAAACTGGTCCTATCGCCTAGATGCAGGTGCAGGGTGTTTAGGTGTTTTCTTTCCACAGGTTTGCTGCTGGTGGAGTATCGGAGCATATGTAAGTGAAATGGGCCCTAGTGTATGATGAATGTATGTGCGTGCAACTGTAAAGATTACTCTATCTGTGGTAGTGGATATAATTTTATCATCCCGATCTGCATCAGCGCAGATCATCAACTGTGCCCCATGTAGAGAATAAAAGGAGACTCACAACTTAGGAGCATAAGGATGAACTATGGGTCCATATGTGACAGGGTGAAAAGAGTCCCAAAAGGTGCCTTTTTAAAAGCTGCTGGAGACACAGTAGATTGATGTGGCAAAACAGTAACACATCACTTCATGCTGAAACAATAACACAGTCAGTCTATAATTACCACTGTAAACATAGAAAGAGATAGTTTGTGCTGTATAAGAAACAGATGCTGTAGAGATAACGACAGCATCCTAGTTCCTTTATGTTGACACGCTGTGGAGACACACAAACTAATTTTTGGGACGCTTGAGGTGCTGCATGCATTAGAAAAATAGTCCTTTTCACGTTCTGTAGGAACAGCAGGCAAAGATGACCACACCAGATACATACGTTGGCATGCTTACCCTCACAGAAGAAACAGGAACTGTCAGTAAAGCAGGAGTTGGTAGGTACAGACGTTAGCAGGCTTACCCGCGCATGAAGGCACAGCACAGGAACAAGAACAACTGGCAGACTGCTGTGGGCGACCGATGGGAGGTCACTGGTGGGGTCAGGATGCCAGTTGGGGTACCTTGACTTGAGTTGCAGGAGGTTCTGTATTTTAAGCTGCTTGAAGACCTTGTAGAGGTGACAGAAGCCGGTTCTTTAGAAGATCGTTGCCAAAATTCTGAAGTGATCAGGTCCACTCAGTTCAGATGATTTAAAAAGGTTTATTAAAAGATGGTACAAGATCACAGGAAGATTTGAACAAGACCAGATCAAGATCAGTTCAGGACCAGAGGGAAACCCCACCAGGAGCAGCCAGCAGGCAGCTCAGCCCAGTCAACTGTCATTACTCACTGCAGATTCCCAAAATTCTGACCGCATTATCACATTAACATTCCACTGGTGGTAGAATGGCATTGCATTTGCATTAGCAAGATATAACAACAAAGCATCGCAAAACCTAAAATAATCAAATGAAAATGGTTTGATAATCATCAACTACCTTCTAGAGAAAGACTGGAGCACGTAATGAGCCTGTGGCGCACTCGAATACAATCGAAAGTATGTGTTGCAAGTTATGCTCATGCAACGTGGGAGCAACACGGAGGTCGCAGTGAGAGTTACTCAGCACAAACACACCACTTACATTTTTCTCTCCATGTCAAGCCATCAACAAGAAGCACAGCAAGCTGGACAAAAAGGCCAACTAAGCACTACTCCACTACCAAATAAACAACCCACAAACCAGCTACCCAGCCTACCACTCGTTGACTTTGACCATGTGCAGCACTCCGCTGCCCTTTGGCTAGGTTTGCACTGAAGAGATAGCAGATAGACACACAAGTGAGAAATGCAAGATAAAAACATTCAAATAGTAGCTTGAATCTCAGAACATGTACAAATGGGCAGTACATTTCTCTAAGAAAGACGAAAACCTTCTGCTCCTCCACCAGAAGTGGTGCATTTCCTGACAACCTCAACTTCTTGCCAGGGTTGCCATAGCGCTTCATATAACCCACACAATAAATATACGTATGCTGTAATTTGCCAAACTTGTACATTCTGTGAGCTGTAGTAGCTACAAACACATTTGTGATAATATAGCTATATACTCAAATGGGTGCATGCATACGAGTATGTAGAGGAGCACCCATGCAGCTACCACACTTGAATGCATGCTTGGATGCCAACACACAAAAATGCACACTCAGATACACACACACTTACAGACATGCATATATATCCACTGTTAAAACATAAGAACATGCAGGCAAATGCATATTCGTAGACACAGGCCCCCATAAAGAGACCGAGAAAATAAACATGGCCTGAAAAACATTCTCGATTATTTGCCCACGAGTGGTACTTTTGCTATACACAAAGTTGTTTCGCCTCAAGGCACGTATGTAAAATTATAGTCACACACACACAATTTTTAAAACAGCATTTCTTTTTTTATGACATTGAAGTGGCAAGGTTTCTTGCAAAAATCACCAGATGAGTGGCTGTGGTGCAGCATTCGAGGTTGAAACAAATCCAACAATGAATGATCGCCAGTGGCGTTCAATGCAGATGAAGCTACCACGACTGCATGTTATGTTATGTTATGTTAAGTGGAATTTGTAAAGCGCACTGACACCATGGGTTTCCTGGTGCTGTAAGACAGAGGTGAATCAGGGGTCAAAAGAAGCGGAGATTAGCCAAGTGAGGGAAAAAAGGAAAGTTTTGAGCATTTTCCTGAAGTGAAGAAGAGAGCTGTTAGATTTGATGGACAGGGGAAGAAGATTCCAGAATGTGGGGGCAAGGTAGGCAAACCGACGGTCGCCGAAGTTATTGGTTTTAGTTTTGGGGACAGCAAGCAGGTTAAGGAGAGCTGAACGAAGGATGCGCGTTGGGCGGTATGGATTAACGAGTATTGTCAGGAAAGCAGGACTAGAACAGTAGAGGGATTTGAAAGTGAGGCAGCCCAACTTAAAGGCCGCCCTTTGTTCTATAGGTAGCCAGTGCAATTTGTGTAGCAGAGGTTTGGCCGACTGCCATTTGGGAGTTTTGTAGATGAAACGGGCTGCTTGGTTCTGTACAACCTGAAGGCGATGCAGCAATGATTTTGGGAGTCCGTGGTACAGGGAGTTGGAAAAGTCCAGGCGGGAGAGTACCAGGGAGATGACCTGAACCAGAACGGCTGGTGGTAGTAGGGGATGTATGTCGTTACAACGCACACTTTTACAACGCATGCACTTACAACGCATTTTTTACAACGCAACATCCACTACAACACATTCCATTACAACGCAGGACACTACAACGCATTTTTAAAAACTACCTTTACAACGCATTGCATTATATCGCATACTACCTTTACAACGCTTACCATTACAACGCATAATATTACCTTGCATTTAAGGTAAGTATTGGATAGTATAGGGGTACAAATTACTATTCTTACTCCAGGGGGTGCAACAGTAGGGTAATTGTTGGATAATATAGGGGTAAAAATTACTATTCTTACTCCAGGGGGTGCAACAGTAGGGTAAGTGTTGGATAGTATAGGGGTAAAAATTACTATTCTTACTCCAGGGGGTGCAACAGTAGGGTAAGTGTTGGATAGTATAGGGGTAAAAATTACTATTCTAACTCCAGGGGGTGCAGCAGTAGGGCAAGTGTTGGATAGTATAGGGGTAAAAATTACTATTCTAAATCCAGGGGGTGCAACAGTAGGGCAAGTGTTGGATAGTATAGGGGTAAAAATTACTATTCTAACTCCAGGGGGTGCAACAGTAGGGTAAGTGTTGGATAGTATAGGGGTAAAAATTACTATTCTAACTCCAGGGGGTGCAACAGTAGGGCAAGTGTTGGATAGTATAGGGGTAAAAATTACTATTCTAACTCCAGGGGGTGCAACAGTAGGGTAAGTGTTGGATAGTGTAGGGGTTTTAATGTAATATTATGCGTTGTAATGGTATGCGTTGTAAAGGTAGTATGCGATGTTATGGAATGCGTTGTAAAGGTAGTTTTTAAAAATGCGTTGTAGTGTCCTGCGTTGTAATGGAATGCGTTGTAGTGGATGTTGCGTTGTAAAAAATGCGTTGTAAGTGTAGTGCGTTGTAAAAGTTGCGTTGTAAAGGTTGTATACCGGTAGTAGATGACTGACTGCATCCACCTCCATAACAAGGTCCCCACGCACCGCAAATCCCGAAAGAACACCTTTGTGTTTTTGCACTAGAGCTAAAACAAGAGAAACCAATGCTCCTTACAAAACCCAGGTATCCCTGGCTCGATTTATAGGAAAAGCATATTTACGCAGCTCCTTCTGAAGTGAAAAGACTAGAAGTGCGTCTTGTTAACATATAGAGTTAAAGTTTGTAAAATGTGATAACAGAATGTTTCCCGAGTAGTCCTCCATCTCTATAGCACACTAAGGTCAAATAAGTACCAAGGATTTTTAAAACGTCAATATTGAATATGTAAGCTATGCTAAACTGATGGAACTGTAACTTGCACACTACCATCAGGGACAGATGAAACTAACCAAGCGCCGGACCTTTAAGAGCTTTAAATGAGAACAAAAATAAATTCTGCACAATTCTAATCCCAAATTCTGGAATGCTTTGAGTAACGGAAAAACAGATGTACAAAGATAGGAACATGCCAGCTGAATAAAAATAAAAAAGGCCTAGAACAAATCGATTTTTGGGCCTCCTATAAAAAGATTTTATTTTTCCAAGACATACACATTGACCTAGACACACAGATCCTGACGTTAAAAAGTGCTATAGTTAGAAAGACTGCTGGGGACACCCATTATTGTTGCAATATCAGAAAGCGGTCCGCAATTTTTCTTCCAAAATATGTCAACCTAATTGCAATTACAAGATAGTGGCCATGTCAGGCAACACGCTTTCAAGATAAGCGCACGGCTGTCTCCGATCACCAACATGGCAACATCTGTTGCGAAAAACATGCACGTATCACTTTGAAGGGTTTGCATAGTTTGCACACACACGCACAAGCTTTTTGGGCTCACTAAAGTTCGGGGAAGTGGGGGGGGGGGGAGGAAAGAAAGGAGAAAAGTACATGAACTAGAATGTTTTGTCAAGGCGGAAACAATTACACCTATCACAATTATTACAGATTGCATCTACACCAGCATACAATAAATATTACCAAATAACTACCCTATTTCATCTCTATTTGACGTGTTTTTCTAAAGAAAAACCTAGAGGCAAATGAGATGGCTTAAAGAACCTTTTTTTCCACTTTTACATTGAGCACTGCTTTAATTTTCTTGTCAAAGTGGCAGGCTGCATGTAAAGGCCTAGACCAGTGGTTCCCAAACAGTGTGCCGTGGCTCCCTGGGGAGCCGTCGAACTGAGCCAGGGGAGCCATGCCCCAAGCACATTAATGTATTTAATGTTGACAGGTCTCTTAGTTTCAGTTAAACTAATAAGACTTAAACACATGATGTGGCTGATTTGTAAGTGACATGCCTAAAGCTGTAAACGTAGTGCTTAATTGATGGCATGTTGAGGGAGATGACCTCCATATTTCACTGGATCCCGACGTTCCAACACTCCCAAAGTACGCTGAAGATGTCTGATTTATTTTGTTAGATTTGTTAATAGTTTCCTTTTTTTCCACATGCATTTTAAACCAATGCAGTTATCAGGAAAGTACAGTTGTCCTGTCTATTAAACACATTACCTGTCTATTAAACACATTAAGTATTATTAAGTATTGACACTTGTACTTGAACCATAGGCACTACCAGTACACATTACTGTCAGTACACACACACATTTCCACAAAGACCTGCTCTCTCCTTGAGCACAGGAAGGTAAAACACCATATAAGGCATAAAGGCAACTTTTGGGTGCAAGAAAGGGGGACGTTTAAAACAAATAATCTAAGAAATGTATTTGGCTTGCATTGATTTGGAGGCAATTTTAGGGAGGAGACAGTAAAAATAAAGCTGTATGTGGTTTAAAAAATCGAGAGTCACCCTGCTGAGACAGGTGTGTTGGCATGAATGACATGGGTAGAAATGGAAGTGCATGCAAATATTCTTCAAGCGCAGAAACACTTAGGCAATGGGGCCTACATGCATAGGGGTGCTATCTAGCACTGTAATTGGGATAAAAAAAATTGAGAGGGTACTCTAAAAAAGGCATGGGCAAAGAAGTGTAACTAGGAATATTTTATTAGAGGCGCCACCTTAGTGGTAGTAAGACTAAATACCCTGCGTATATGATTATAATACCTTCATCAGCTTCATCCCAATTGTTTTCAGGGAGAAAAATGCAAGTACTCCCAAGGCCGCGCCTACATCCCCCGACACTCCAAAAAAAGTAACAGTCTGGAGCCATGGGCAATGGCCAATGGGTCAAGGGAGCTGCGGGTTGAAAATGTTTGGGAACCACTGGCCTAGACTACAAATTCTGCTAATTTGGTTTCCATAGTATAGCACTCATACTGTCCATGATCCACTCTAAGGCGGAGGAGAATGGGACCATCAGCTTGGGTGGTAGGAGGAGACAGGAAAGAGGGAAGAAGGGAATATGATTTTATTGAAGTGGGATGTGTTACTTGTTGTAGCAGTACCCGCCTGCCAGGCAGACATGGGTGTGTATTGTTAAACAGAGTAGTTTTGATAAACATTTGTTAGACCAACAGTATTCTCAGGGATGTGGAATTTCTATAGCCAGACGCCCGGGACATATTGTTTGGGGTCAAGGACAACACGTTCTCATGTGTATTTTGTCCTTGGGACAAGTAGGCCCAACCCCCTACATCACAGACCATTTGACTTCCAGTTTACAGTAGCACATTATTGATCAGGAAAGGCATTGTCTGCAGTTAAGGAAATATTCGTGTTGTTCAAACATTTTATTATGGTTCATTAATGCAAAACCTTATTATTAGGGTGAGCGATCTAAGTACATGATATAAGCTCAGACTGTACTACTGACAGTGGTTCCAGTATAAAAATGTGTACACGCGTTTTCAATGTGTAGCAATATGAGGCTAGGTATACTGCTCCCAGAATGCTCTCTGATTAGATGCAAATATATGCAAAAGCGTGAAAGAAAGATTGATGATATTTTGCTTTCAAAATAAAATGTTCACAAAAAAAAATGCAAAAACATTCTGCTAAACTACTGTAACATTTTACGTACCGTTTTATTGCAGCATCATATAGTTAAATGTGTTGATGTATGCTCGTATTTCCCAAAAATATTCATAACGGAAAATCAGTGTAACCAGTTTTATAAGATTAGAGAAAACATTAAAAATAAACAAGCATTGGAAAAGCCAAATAGGTCTGAAATTGTTGGTCATTCTTTTGATGTTGTCAATGCGTGACTTGTTTTGGCATGTTTTTTGTAAAACCTTACTGGTGTACGAGCTGCTGGGCCCTCATTATTATACCAAACGTTGGCAAAACCAAAAATTGTTTTGGTCTCAAAAAGCACACATTGCCACAGTAGTTCATGGCACTGAACAAAACGACTGTGTCGATTATGTTCCTTGTGAAAGGACAGAATGCTGTCACTCACAGTGAAGCTAGCCGATGGAGAGAGACAGAATTTTAATAAACACAAAAGGTCATGGTTAACGCCAGACCTAATTAGGGGCCCAATTTTTAAAGTCTCAACAGTGAACTCATGTCCTTGCATTAAGTGCAGATATATGACTTTCGTGAATTCACAAGACTTTACAGAAGTAGGCCAAGAAATAGTACTCCTAGAAAATATCTGTGAATTGCATTTTAGCATGAGCAAATGTGCAGGTGTAGATTTGCTCATGCGAAAATCGGATTGTTTGCAAGTTCACTTTCCCTCCAACCACTTTTTTCCAGCCCTTGAATACGTTTTATGTTTGCCATTGTCAGGAGTAAATTTTTAACTTTTCTCAGTATGGGAAAAGATTAGAGAAGAGTTGGTGAAATCCTTTAAAAATATGCAAGTTGATAGGTTTGCACAGAATCAAAATGGCATTCCAACTCTGGAACTGTTGCTTACCACTACCTTCAGCGCCAGTATGTAGATCTGCGGAAACGTGGAAACATTAGGGAATTGCTAGTATTCAAACCCTACTATGGAAGGAGCCCTGACATAATCAGAGAGGCTATTTCGGAGCTCTTATATAATGAGTTTACTGCCATAATTTGTCACCGCATTCATGGCACAAAAGGGACAGCTGGATTTTGTTACAGGACAAGTAGATTTATGAAGCAACCTGCCTCATGGACAAGTAGACATTTTATTAAATTCCACACGCCTAAGTAGTTGATTGATGGAACCCAGTTTCAGTGTTGTGTCAGAGTGCACACATCTAGAATTGCCATATCCAGGACAAATAATCCACAGATAGTCTGTGTGACCGGTGTACAACCTGTTGCATACAGAATAGTGCTGCACCGCGGTGGTGGAAGGCTGCACAGCAGTGCCATTACGGCAGAGGTCAGTGACTAACTGAATAAATATACAAAAAAATAATTGTGAGTGTAACTTTTTCACCTGCAACTCCAAACTGTCCAGTGTGCCTATTTTAACAAACGATGAGTGGCTCCACTTCCCCAGAGTCCTTTTCTCCTGCGACTTTTCTGGTGTCTAATGCTTCAGCAGCAGGTGAGACAAGCACAGCACCACCGGGTTTAATAGGGTGCCTGCCCAAGAGCAAGGGAACACGGATCATATTAAGAAGAGAAAGAGGGGGGGGGGGCTTTGAAGGAAAATATATTTTCTTTCAGAGCCTTGCTGTAATGAGGCTACATTTATAAAGCCTCCAGTCCCTTTTAGGCTAAGTTTCAGTTAATATATTCCATGCCATGTTGTGGCTGCTGGCCTTTCCCCAAATACCCTTGTCATGTGCAATTTAAATAAGGGACAATAGGGTGGGCATAAGCAACGGTCACGTAACTAATCTCGACCTTTCGCAGAGAGGTACGGAGCTTTTACTGTGTATGACACTCAAAAAGACGCACTGCACCGCAATGTCAATATGGATGGCTGAGCAGCACGAAGACAACCACAACTTAGCAGCAGATGAGCGATGTACTGGGGACACCAAACGGGCGGCCTTGCAGAGGTGCACTTTCCCCCTGGCAGGTATGCATCGCATCACGGATGCAGACCTTGCAGTTTACACTGCAGCGTGACTGAACGATCGGAGATCATTGCACCGAAACCCCTCCACACAATTCACACAATATGGCAAACGGAACACATCCTGGGTTCTCCGCCATGATCCGCCTGCCTTCCACGTGCAACTAACTTGTCATATCAGATCAAAATGCATTTTTCCTGCAGTTTCAGAAGTGCAGATCTCCTGTCACAATCAAAATTAGCAGTTGCTTGTTTTCTTTTTAGCAAAACAAACACAACCGCTTTGGCTGGTGACTTACAAACCTGATACAGCGAGCCTATATCAGACGTGTGCACGCACACACCCCCCAAGGCTTCCAGCCAGGATTTAAAGGCGCCAACACTTCTAAGAAGTAATCTATGTAAATAACAAAGCAAACACAAGGAGATGATGGACGGAGCGCTGAAACTTTTGAGATACTCACCCCCATTAACTATTAGATCTGGGTTGAATCCATCAGCGTTCTTTAGCTCACTTCACCACCCCAGTTCAGACGCAGCCGTATGTAAATCAGTCTTGACCCTGTTCCTTAGGGGAACAGTCCAGCCCGAACTGCCAAGTCAGGTCCTCCCTGGACTGGAAAAACAAGCATCCTGGGACCAGTTTCGGGGTAACACCTTTCATCGGCCAGGCTAGCTTGAATCCAGTGGCAAACTGAGCAAGAGACCCACATCTGGGCATACCCCGCCAACATAGGGTGAACAAAGTAAACACAAGGAGAAGATGGACAGAGCGCTGACATTTTTCAGACACTCACCCCGTCACAGATCTGGGTTGAATCCATCATGGTACTTTGGCACAGTTCGCCACCCCAGTTCAGACCCAGCCATATGCAAATCCCATGGCGAACAGGGTCAAGACTGATTTGCATATGGCTGGGTCTAAACTGGAAAGGAAACTATGGATTCAACCCAGATCTGTGACTGGGGGTGAATGTTTGATAAATTCAGCAATCTGTCCATCATCTTATCGTTTTGCATTTGTCGCCCTAAGTGGGAAGGATATGCCCAGACGTGGGTCCCGTGCTCGCTACGCTACCAGATTCAAGCTAGCTTGGCTAATGAAGGGTGTTTACTCGTAACCGGTCCATGGATGCTTGTTTCTAGTCCAGGGAGGACGTGGACTGGCAGGTCAGGTTGGACAGTTCCCATTGGGAGCAAGGTCAAGACTGATTTGCATATGGTTGGGTCTAAACTGGAATGACGAGACGCGCATAAAAACGATGGATATAACCCAGATCTGTGACTAGGGTTGAATGTTGGATTAATTTAGCATTCTGTCCATCATCTGTTCTTTTTGCCTATGTAAATAACAAGCACAACAAAGCTTTCATGAAGACTGCAAAAGCACGAGCAGAGGCAGGCAAAGTAAAACCAGATGGAGGAGGTGCCATTGCACGCAGTGTCAGGAGGAAGCAGCGATGGCCAACCAAAACCATCACTTAGTGGAATCTCCTGGGCTGAATCAAGCACGCAAAGGGGGGACAATTCTAAGCAATGGACCAATAGGAAGCCAGCATTTCTGAATGGCATAACAAAGAACTAATGGCAATACATGGGCGTGCTTACAGCCCATAGACTGATTACTACATGTCGTGCAAGACAGCGCAAGCGCTGCCTAAGCTCAAGCTAAAAACATAGAAAATATAAATGGGCAAAAAATGGCAAATAGAAAAGTGCAGGGAAACCGAATGATACAGACAGGGCTAGGTGAGAGAAGAAAACTGAGTGAGAATTAAAGATTGTAACACAGTGAAAAACTGGAATATAATTATTTTGCGGGTCAGGGTGCTATCCGCACTGCAATTTTTCCGAGCTCAATGGGCGGTTCTGAGGTTGCTGGTGTGTTAAGGTCTCTCCAGAAAAGTCAATGGATGCCTTCCGGGCCTCAGTGGGGTGCCTCCTGCAGTTGCCTTGGGTCCATACAGGGGCACAGTGGGGTGCCTGCACGAGCTGTGTGATGGGTCCCTTAGGATCCATCAAGTCCAGGCAGAGGCTTTGATGGGTGTCTTCCGATTATCAGCCAGTGCCTGCAGGTGTATGGGGTGTGGATGCCAGAGCTACAACTAGTGCCTGCAGGTGCTCAGGGGGTGTCTGCAGAAGCTGCATCTGGTACCTACAGGTGCTTAGGAGGTGTCTGCCGGAACTACATCTGGTACCAGCAGTTGCTTAGGGGGTGTATGCGGGAGCTACATCTGGTACCAGCAGGTGCTCAGGAGGTGTCTGCAGGAACTACATCTGGTACCTGCAGGTGCTTAGGGGGTGTATGTGGGAGCCACATCTGGTACCAGCAGGTGCTTAGTGGGTGTCTGCAGGAGCTGCATCTGGTACCTGCAAGTCCTCAGGGGGTATCTGCATCAGGTACCTGCAGGTGCTTAGGAGGTGTCTGCCTGAGCTACATCACGTACCTGCAAGAGGTTAGGGGGTGTCAGCAGGAGCTGCATCTGGTACCTGCAGGTCCTCAGGGGCTGTATGCAGAAGCTACATCTGGTACCTGCAGGTGCTCAGGGGGTGTCTGCAGGAGCTATATCCGGTACCTGCAGGTCCTCAGGGGTGTCTGCCAGAGCTACAGCTGGTACCTGCAGGTCCTCAGGGGTGTCTGCCAGAGCTACATCTGTTACATGCAGGTGCTTAAGAGGTGTATGCCTGAGCTACTTCTGGTACCTGCAGGTCCTCAGAGGGAGTCTGCAGAAGCTATATCTGGTACCTGCAGGTGCTTAGGAAGTGTATGACACAGCTACATCTGGTACAACCAGGTCCTCAAAGGGTGTCTGCCGGAGCTACATTTGGTACCTGCAGGTGCTTCGGAGGTGTCTGCCAGAGCTAAAATCGGTACCAGCAGGTGTGTAGGGTGTGTCTTCAGGAGCTACACCAGGTACCTGCAAGTGCTTAGGGTTGTATGCAGAAGCTACATCTGGCACCTGCAGGTGCTTAGGGGGTGTCTGCAGAAGCTGCATCTGGTACCTGTAGGTCCTCAGTGGGTGTCTCCCGGAGAAACATCTGGTACCAGTAGGTGCTTAGGGGGTTATCCAGGAGCAATATTTGGTACCTGCAGGTGCTTCGGAGGTGTCTGCCGGAGCCAATCTGGTACCTGCAGGTCCTCAAGAGGTATATGCAGAACCTACATCTGGTACCTGCAGGTACTCACTGTGTGTTTCTACAGAAGCTGCATCTGGTACCTGCAGGTGCTCAGGGGGTGTCTGCCGGAAATACATCTGGCACCTGCAGGTGCTTAGGGGGTGTCTGCCGGACCTACATCTGGTACCTGCAGGTCCTCAGTGGGTGTCTGCAGAAGCTACATTTGATACCTGCAGGTGCTTAGGAGGTGTATGCAGGAGCTACAATCGGTACCAGCAGGTGCGAAGGGGGTGCCTGTAGGAGCTACATCTGGTACCAGCAAGTCCTCAGGGGGTGTCTGCCAGAGCTACCCCAGGTACCTGCATGTGCTTAGGGGTGTATGCAGAAGCTACACCTGGTACCAGCAGATGTTTAGGGGGTCTGCAGGAGATACATCAGGTACCTGCAGGTGCTCAGGCAATGTCTGCAGGATCCTCATCTGGCCCCTGGAGTTGTTTTCCTGCGGATGTCTATTATGGGATGTCCGCAGATGCACTAAGTTCAGTGAGCACTATGATTACAAACTAATAAAACCAGCCACATTATTGAACATACGTAGAGCTATAGGGTCGGCATTTACCATGGGCGAGCTGGGTCCACACCCAGGGCTCAGACATTCAGACAGGTGCAGGAGCTCTCTGCAGCAGGGCTTTTCCCACGTGGCTCCATATAAAAGTGCATTTAATCACTGTTTCTGGGGGCTGCTGGTGCTCATGTCTGCATTTCGTCTGACTTTCTTATCACGATTCTCGCTTCTCTTGCCCCCTCACCTCCCCCTACGAATGGGTGGGTCCCAAATTTGGTTTCACCCAGGGCGCCCTCTGAGCAAAGACCAACTCTGCAGTACTAGGGCAGCCATAAAAATGACAGTGAGGGAAACCTCCTTTTCACGATGAGGGACATTGGGATTCGCAGCTCTTCATGCTGGCAAAAATCATGAGGGAACGCACACAAATTTCTTGATGACATTGATTTAATTTTCCCTCTCGTGAAATCCTGCTGGAAACGGTCAGACTCCCACACTCACTCTCGTATGAAAGTCTTTTCGAATACGTGAGCTCAGACTATTAGTTGTAATGAAAAGTAACACTTTTAATAACTACTTCTCAGTGCAGTGCTAACATGTTCACTATTAATGTCAAAGTATCTGCATGTTAAACTTACTTATTAGAACTTTGAAGTGTCTATCATATTCTAAGTGGTTTGTTGCATGATTTACATAACACGTTTTCTCAGGGCTTGGCTCTGGCATGGGGTCTAAGATCCGAGCCAAACCCTTGGCTCGGCTCTACTTGTTAATTTTTGGGCTCGCCCACCGCCATCTACTGACTGCTCTGTTCCACTCCACCCTCCCCAGCGTACGTGCCAACCAGGCGTGCAATGCCCATAATGCTCAAAGGGCCTTCAGCACCCCGCCACCCCACCCCCGCATTGTATGTGTTAGCCCAGGCTGAGACAGCTTCCCGGGCACACACACAGACAGTTTTTAGGTCTTGCCTAGGCAGCGCTTGCGCTTTCTTTTCGAGACATGCTGTATTCAGGATATGTGCATAAAGCTTCGCCCGCTCTCCGCCCATCTTTTTAATTGGCTCCTGTCCTTTGTAAATGGTGGCTTTTCATTAATGGTGGGTGGAATTTGCATAGTCGCTCTACGCAAAGCTCCGCGAAACGGTAAAAAATCTCTGTGAGCACGCAAAAGTTCAGCGAACACACGGAATTGCTTGTTATGCCCTTTCGCAATGCATTTTTCCTGTTCGCGAATGCTGTTTACATGCTCGGGGGAAATATCTTGCGAACACGCATTTTGAAAGTGCGAACAAGCATAAAATTCTGCGAAGCCGTAGAATTTTGGGCAATTACGCGTTGTCCGCAGAACGCGAAATTACCTACATTCCGCGAGCGGAACAGAATTTACCGCCCAGGCCTACTTTTCATTGGTCATTAGGCTTTGTATTCCCTCTTTAGTAACCGAGTTGTCTCTTCTTGTAACCTCCCATGAGGACACCCCGTTACATGTGTTGTTACTCCCTAGATCTTAATTACAGCCTCAAAGAACTATTTTCTTAAAAGGCTTCAGGCAGGACACACACTTGATCCTAAGCTAGGCTGGCAGTGCTTAGTTCACTCACAAGAACATCTCACATTTATATGAGACCATCTATTAATTTCCCTTTATCAGCTCCACACAGTGTAGAACCTAATCCGGAATTAATATAATAATTCTTTTGTCACATTTCAAAGCTACTAATTTTATATATGGGCATAGCTAGTTGAAGGTACTTGTGGTACTGTCTTCCATGCAATGCATTATGGGTAGGTTGGATTTACCTTATCTTCTGCGGGGTGCAGTACGATATGTGGCCAAAAGAGGTTCCCTGGGACCTCTTTTAGACACATATGGTACTGCACCCTGCAACATGTCGAGATAAAACAAGCATTTGGAATGCAATAGGTCTCGCATTTGCGAGAGTATAAGCTATTGACATTGTTAATTACAATGCCTTTTATTTATGCTTTAAAAACCAAAACATAAATAAAAGGCATTTTCATTTACAATGTCAAAAGCTCAAACTCGCCTAAGTGTGGGACCAATTGCATTGCAAATGCTTGTTTGTGTTTACATTGGCACATAAACTTGCCTCTGTGTCTGCGAAACGTCCCTGAGAGAAAAAAGAGCTCACGTTACAGAGTGTGGAATGCAGCCTCCTGGTCACAAACAAATCTCGACCTCATTACGTGCGCCAGGATTCCAACTGAATGGAAATACATACATGTTCGTCAGGCAATCCTGGAGCAATTAATGAGCTTGTGAATTTGTGATTGGGGTGCTGCATTCCACACTCTAATGTGAGCTCTTAGGCATCTTGGCCCCCTCGAGTGTATGCCCAGGGCGTGCGTTCTCTTCACAACATTTACTGCTAACACTACTAAGGAACAATAAAAAAAAAAGTCCCTGAAAACCAAGGATCAAGATAAAAACTGGAGGATAGTTGAAGTTAGGCTACACTGCTAGGAGGAAACAAAGGAGGATAAGGAGGGACGAAGAAGAGATAGTGACCAATTGCAGCCAAGCCTTTTGAAAGGACATTCATACTAACGAATAAAAAGCCAATGGGCATTCTGTTAGCCCCGTAGTATATACAACAGATCGAGAGACAGAGCATGCGCTGTCAAGTCTCGACCTAAAAAAAATTGGCATTAATAATGCCAGTAACTCCAACTCCATCAAATGCAAGACCAATTGCATTAGGTCTCAAATGTGTTAAAGTTAGAGCTGTTGGTGTTGAAAATGACAATGTTTTTTACTTTTGCTTTTTCAAACCATTGGCAATAGTGCAAAGCAAGTATAATATTTCCACTGCAATGAACAACAATACTAAATGTTCTGCCCCATTTTTTTTTATTGGCTCCTGTCCCTGTCCTTTGAAAATGATGGCCTTTCAGAACACAAGCTATGTCCTCTGTAAGGCTGGCTGTGGTTAATTTACTCACTAGCACATCTCACATTTATATGAGACCTTCTATTAATTTCCCTTTATCAGCTTCACACAAAGTAGAACCTAATCCGGAATTAATATAATAATTCTTTTGTCACATTTCAAAGCTACTAATTTTATATATGGACATAGCTAGTGGAATGTACTCGAGGTAGTGTCTGGCATGGCTCATGGGACTTCTTTTGGCCACATATGGTACTTCACCCTGCCACATGGCTAGGTAGAAAAGCATTGGCATAGCAAATAGGTCTCGCCTTTGGGACCATATAAGTGCTTAGTTATCCAGCACAATATCCTTGGTGCAACAACATTAACTGTTGAATGGCTCGAATCCGGAGGGCAATATAGTAGCTTCATTAAATTGTGGAACAGTCACGCCTCTTATACAAACACTGCTTAAGAATGTTGTCCGAAGCGCTATAAACCAAGTTATTTTACCAGCAGGGAAGCGTACTTGCTAGATGGTGCTGTTTTAAGCCTATAAGGACCACGGTCTCATTGGATTTTAAGTGATCTTGAAAGACCGCTCAGTGAGGTCACTCATCTAAATACAACCTGCAATCTTTGAGTTTTGGTTTTAGTGCTTTGGAGGTTGATGAAAGCAGTATTATTGAGCCTTGTATTGGGAAACTATGATTTGTAAAGTGCTTTAAGGTCGCAGGAACGGCAGAATACGCTGTATAAAGCGCATTATTAACTTGTGAGGCATTCATTGTCAGATCCTGGGAGCCAAGATAAATTTACGGGCTAGGTAGGCTTTAATTTACAGTCACTAAGTCGAATTGCATCCAAAGTTTTAAAAAATCCATTTACAAAAAATACAATATTTTCACCCACTGGCAGTTTAACAGAAACACACTGTGCTCGTTTTCTCAGGTGACTGCGGGCCTCCACGGTGCTCAGCAGCTGATAAGGTCAAATGGGCAAGAGCTACCTACCATTCATTTCATTTTACGAGGATAAATGAGTACCAGAGACCGTGCGCCAACAGTATCTATTAAACTGCAAGTTCAAATACCGACGGAAACTGCTCAGCCTTTCATTCTTCAGAGGCCCATAACACAAGTAAGGTACAATACCATCTGTTATTCAAGCACATCAGGGCAGACCAGTTTGTAGCATTCACTGTATAAAATTGTCGTGACTTAGGAAATATGCCTCATATGGACACCATGGTACATGAATAATGGGCGGGATGGATACTCTAGGATAGAAACTGAGAAAGGACAACACAGACACTTGGGTCAGTATCTAAATATTGACAGGGGCACGAGGAAACTGAATCTGGGGCAGGAAATCAGTGGCAGTGACACAGGATTAGAATGAACTCGGACAGGAAGTAGATCACACTGGTTACAGCAAAACACGGAACGGAAACATTGGGACAAAGAGGCACTTATTGTAAGAGCCTCTTTAGCATAGTGTTTGGGGAGTCATTATAAAAAACAAAACAAAGGGAAAAGAAAAGTGGAAGAAAAGTGAAAAACCGGCAAGAAAGTGAAAGCGAGCACGATGCATGAACAAAATAAGTGGGAGGGGTGGGGGTAGTACAACGGAGAGCAGGGACACGCAGCGCTTACCTTGCGGGAGTGAACACGATAATTGCTAACACATGGCGCCGCTCGCTCCCGCAGGGGAATTGCCAAACGGGCACACGTTGCCATTCAAAGCAATGCAATGCGTGCACGTTTTTGCCCTCAAAACCGGATCGATTACAAGAGGTCTCCTCCTAAGCAGCACATGCGCGCTGCGTAGGCGAGACCTAAAAAAAAGACATTGGCATTTATAATACAATAACTCCAACAAATGAGCTGTTGGCATTGAAAGTGAAAGTGTTTTTTATTTTTGCTTTTTTATACCATTGACAACAGTGCTATGCAAATAATAATTCCACTGCAAATAAATACAAAACTAAACTTTTTGACCCATATTTTGAATTGGCTGCCATCTCTGTCCTTGGTTAATGGTGTTTTTTCATTGATCAATAGGCTTAGTAGTCCTTCATTACTACCACATTGTCTCTTCTTGTAACTTCCCATGAGAACAATGATTGTTTTATCAGTCATTCCTTCCTTGGATTTAAGTAAAGCCTAGTTGTATGTGTTAATACTCCCTAAGTTTCAGCCACAGAACACTATTTTCTTTATGGGTTTAGACAGAACACAGGCTTTAAATAAAGCTTGCAGTGGTTACTGTACTCACTACCACATCTCACATTTATATAAGACCTTCTTTAAAATGTCCCTTTATCAGCTCCACAGAGAGTAGAACCTAATCCGGAATTAACATAATAATTATTTTGTCACATATCAATGCTACTAATTTTATATATGGACATAGCTATTTGAATGTACTCTTGGTACTGTCTTTCCATGCAATGCATTATGGGTAGGGTGGATTTACCATATCTACCGCAGGGTGCAGTACCATATGTGACCAAAAGAGGTTCCCTGGGACCTCTTTTGAAAAGATATGGTACTGCACCCTATAACATGGCTAGGCAAAAAACATTCACAATGATGCTGTAGTGCACTCTGTATACCAAAGGTTTGACCCCGTTTATCTTTTTAATCTGTGTGCATCCCTGTTGTCGCGCCATGTCGGAAAGCGCTGAATAGACAATGAGTACAGGTGTGCTAGGAGAGACGAGTCTCTACCTAGCTGACGGGAGCACTTATCTTGAAAACTGGTCTGTTATCTTAGTCAAATTCCAGCGGATTAAACAATACATTTTCAAATTAAGGACACTTCGTCCGGTGTGGATGCTTATTCCTTTTAATTTTTTCAGTAGATAACGATGTACCAATAGCTTCTTGGTAGCAGTTCCATTTACAGCACAAATATTTTTTCAATCCAAATGCGTTTCGGGTCAATGATGACCCTTCTTCGGGGGTCGCATCAAAATGTTCGAGTCGGTATTGGATAAAGTTCTTGCTCCAGAAAGCGTTTCCTGAGCGAGAACTTTGTTGCATACCGGCATATTGGTACATCGTTATTGATCTACTGAAAAAAATTAAAAGAAATAAGCATCAATACTGGACGAAGTTTCATTCATTTGAAAAAGAATGGTTTAATCCGCTGGAATTTGACTAAGCAAACAGACCAGTTTTCAAGATAAGTTCTCCTGTAGGCAAAAACCATTGGCATTTATAATGCCAATAACTACAACTTTGCAGGGCGCAGTACTATATGTGGCCAAAAGAGGTCCTATGCATCCTCTTTTGGACACATATGGTTCCGCACCCTGCAACATGGCTAGGTAAAACAAGCATTTGCAATGCAATAGGTCTCGCATTTACGCCAGTTTGAACTATTGCCAATGTAAATTACAATGCCTTTAATTTATGTTTTGGTTTTTAAAACATAAATAAAAGGCATTGTCATTTACAATGCCAATAGCTTATACTCACGTAAACGCAAGAGGTATTGCATTGAAATGCTTGTTGAGCTGTTGTGGACTGGCTGGTCTGGCGTCTGTATTATTGCAGCCTCACCCGTGTACTTCACAGGTTTTTTTAAAAGACCATTTGCGTGTTAACGAGGCTGCTTTGTTTTTTCACCCCTTCTTGGAGCTATTGCTGGAAGAATTAAGGGGCATATTATCAAGCCAGGCGATACAATTATCACCGTTTTAGCGGCAGAAAACTTCAGCTAAAACGGCGACAATGAGCTTGATAATATTGAATTCCAATTGAAGCCCATGTTAGATGTGAAGGACGTCTAACATGGGCTTCAATTGGAATTCCATAGAGCATATATTCAAGCCCATTATCGCCGTTTTAGCTGCAGTTTTCTGCAGCTAAAGCGGCGATAATTTTATCGCCTGGCTTGATAATATGCCCCCAACTCTTGGCTCTAGTTGCGCCACTGGTGCCAACTTCTCTCTGGTAACACCCCACCCCCTCCCCTCTATAAGCAGCGCTTTAAAATGAAATGTAAAAGTGGGGGGACTAATTCCTTAGAGTAACTGTTTGCTGCTGAGAAGACCCGGCCATCTCCCATTACCTAGTGCTCAAGTACAGGGACTCCCTTTAAAATTAAATTAGTGCAATCTGCAGACATTCAGTACCGGAGAGCACTTGCCCATTTAAAGTACTTCTTATAGGACTAACAACAGTCACCACAGCCCGATTAGACGGGGTCTGGTGTCCTTACAGCAGTGCAGGGGGTGCTCTGGGGGGTTCTCGGGCGGAATCCTCAGAGGCTCCTGGACGGTCACAGTCGTGTATTCTGGTCTCTCGGGTTCTCTTCCCTGCCCCATGGTCCGCTGTGTTGAGAGACTCGTCTGATTCCTTCACAGCTCTGCGCCGTTCTGTGCTCTGCAGAGGAGCGTGGAACTCACAGAGTACCTGAAACAACGCGTCACTCCCCGCGAAAGAAAGGCCGGCACTTAGGGAGGAACTTAAAAACATCCGATCCCTGCGGGACCCCGCGGCTGTGGGCGTTACAGGTGTGTCATATCGGTCGTCACGGCTCCTCCCCTTGCTCTCTGGCTGAGGCGTATGAAAACTCACAGAACAAATGCCCCTTGGTTCGCTCCTTCCCCGCCCCGCCAAGGGATGTGGCTGGACCGAGGGCCTTAGTGGAGGCCAACCACCGGGAGCAGAACCCGGGCTGGAAAGGGCGGGGGAGTGTAGGCAGGGACTTTACTGGGCAGCAGATTAGGACACTGGGTTCAGCCCAGCCATAAATTTAAACAAAGGGATTTGGCTGCGGGTATTTAAACACAGGCGCGAGTCACGGGACCCTCTTTCTATGGGAATGTTACAGAGGAGACGGGTGCTGCTGCATGGTGTGAGGTGAGGGGGCTAGGGTTGGGGGAGCGGTGTGTCTTGGGAGGTATAAAGTGCTATGCGAGGTGCAGGTGTGTTTCGGAGGGGGGCAGTGAGTGACCTTCAGATATGCGTAAGAGGCCCTCTGGACCGAGTGTATTGGGGACAACTGAGCACCCAGGGATGGCAGAGCACGTTCAAGTGCCATAGGAAGTGCTTGGGAGGCTCGTGGGCGCACGCCACACCGGGGCACAAGCGTGAGCATCGAGGTGCAGACAGATTGCGGACGCAGTCCCGTGATGTTAAAATGCGCACGGACAGCATACGTAGGGGCAGATTTATGAGCCCCTTGCGCCACTTTTGCGTCACTTTTAGCATGGGAAAAGTGACGCAAAAGTGGCGCAAGGGGCTCATAAATCTGCCCCGTAGGGTCTGGCACAGTTGCGAAACTTGAACTTCAACTACGTTAGGCGGTAGAGCGAGGTGGCGCCTAAGGCTTAGCCCAGGATCGACCTAGGCGCGCCGAGCAGCAGCGCTTACCGAGAGCAGCCTGTGTCTAAGTTCAGCCGATAGGAGTGGATGGATTTTGGGACAATACGTGAATGCTGTGTACGGTTTGCTCCCATTGCCAGAGCTTGGGGCACTCCGGGTGCAGGTACCCGGCGTGATCGGGTGCGTGCAGGAATGACGCTCTTAACGTGGTTTGGTTTCTGGGGTTCACAGGAGGGTTATTGTACGATTTCAAATGAATACCATGCGGGGCTCAAGGGAGTGGATGGGGTCAGAGGAGGCCTAGTGTGGGGAATCAATCTAAGAAGAGCGCTTTCTTGATTCAATAGCCTAAGCACGTACACGGAAATGCCAGCCTGTTTATTGCTACGTGAGCCAAGGAAAGTGTTCCAAGTAATCACAGGGTTTATGGCTTTAAACAATAGCGGCTGCTAAGGGGGACGCGGAAGCGCCCGCGAGTGGGGCAGCATATGAGGGAAGGGGGTTAGGTGTTCGGCAGCGGACTTGAGTCGATTTACAACTCAAGGGGGAGGCTTTAGGTTGTGGTGCCTGGCACAAGTGGGTGTGGCCAGAGCCGGCACTAGGGCGGTGCGACCGGTGCCACTGCACCGGGTGCTGACTTCGCACAGGGGCGCCTGTTAGGTGTTTGCTACTTTATTTTGTGATTAAGAGCACCTGCTGCCGCGTTTCTGCCCTCTAAAGATGTTCAGCAATTAAAATGTCAAGAAAACTGCGGTGGTTAATGTTCTTCCAGGCGAGATCGGAGTTTGTCTAATAGAAGTTTTGACTCGATGAAGTTTTGATTCTCGGTTAGGTAGCGCAGAGGGTTAATATGCCTGCTGCACAGAACACGTACCATGGAGATCACAAAGTGAATGTAATGTAAACCGGTCAGTGGGTTACTACATTTGTCAGAGACTTCCTTTTGTTAGTTGCAGTTTACAGTGAGCTATTAACTGTCATCAAAGAACTGCTGGCAGACTTCAAGAAATAGGTTATAGCCGTATGGGTTTTTTGCCCAGACTTTCATTATTCTAATGTTCCAAAAAGGGTTCATTTTTGTGCAAAAGAGCCCCAATCCACTGTGTTATATTTTAAATTCAGAGTTTGTGCTTCTCCAGACCAAGTACTCTTCAACTATACTGCCTACCTGTATGGATGACGTATGAATCCACCTCTTGGTGTCCTTTGTCTTATGCACTGATTTACACACCTATGGATTCGGCCCGAACAGTGGAAACAACATTGAGCATTAGTTGAGCGTCCGGATTGCAACAGACAGCGACGAGAGGGAGAACACACTGGCCCAGGGATGAGCGCATTTTGCAGCGGTGTCTTGGAGGTTTACCTCCTATTAAAATAAACTGGAGCGTGCTGGGATGAACTGCATTCGGTGACAATAAACTCTCGGGGTCTCAGGGGAGGATCGGGTAGAGCTGTGGGTCTGCACCGGGCGGGGAGCAGGAGGGGGCGCGGGTTTGCACATGGGGCACGTTGCTTTATGGGAAGGAAAATATCACTGAAAATAAGGTACACCCTCCAAAGAAGGAGGAATTGGGGGTCATGCACGTACCGCCAGGACCGCAATTAACACTTGCATTTAAAGACTTCCAGGGCAAGTGTTAGCGCCCTAGTGGTTCCTGTGCCCCCAGGACTCTTTCAAGCTCAGGTGGGTCTCCCCTCCCTCTATACTCATTTCTCTTCGGCCTCGGGATGAAGGGGGCAGGGTGGGCTTCCGAGGGATTACTGTCACATCTGGAACTGGGGGGTTGCAGTGTCAAGCACTGGTGGGCTCTTCACCCATGGGTGGGGGCGGATATTTGGCCCGGGCGCACCTATGGGAAGTGTCAGGTGGATTTGGTTTAGCAGAGGGTGGATTTACATGTCAACAGAAAAAGAAGATGAAAAAGGAGAATTTAACAAATAAAGAGGATATGTTTCTACCATGGAAGTCTACTTAACCAGAGGCAATTGCAGGAGGAACACAGCCCAAAAAAAGCTAATTTGGTTAAAAAAAAAAAATCGGAGTCTCCTGCTTGAATAAGTAAGGTCTATTTGCATACTAGATATTGTATAAAAAAAATCATTTCCACCACTGAGAATTAAATCTCCCTTTTGTTCCCCTGGAGGGTCAGTGCTGGGGCATGTGCTGAGCCATAAAGGGTTTTACTGGGGAGATAGAGGACAGGCTCGGGGCTTTAAGTGGGCCGGGTCTCACCGGTGCTGAGCACAGGCCGTTTTTTAAAGGGGGAGGGGGGGGGGGCTCGAAACGGGTCTCTATCGGGCTCTGTTTTGTGCCCTGGAACAGACGGTCCGGTTTTTTTTCTGGACTGCAGTCACAGTGGCACATTGCGCGCTGCTCACACTGCTCACTTCTCACTAGTGGAGAAGTTACGACATGACGTCATGCCAGGTGAGCCTTGTAGGGGAAGGGGAGTCCATTAAAAATAGGGTGACCAGAATTTTAAAGCCAAAAACACGGACATTTCCCAAAAATAGAAGAAGGCCCACAATTTTATCCAACTCAGTGCAGAGAATGACAGTGCTCCTTAGGCGAGAATTACAGAAGAGGCAGCAAGAACATACATAAAATGCAATTTTTAAAGGCAGCTTGCCTGTTAAATAAATTGCTTTCTTATAGCAGCTGCCAACTATCCCTGCTTTGCAAAACATAAAAATATACCTTCCACCGTTTTCAGCCCACAATCTGAAAACCGGATACGAGCTTCATTTCATTTCCTGAAATCAGCCGGGACAGCTGGCGGAAAAAAATCGGGACTGTCCGGCAAATCCGGGACGCCTGGTCACCCTATTTAAGGAGTGTCATTTTTTCTCTGGATTTCCCTTATCTTTTTGAAACTCAGGAGCAGCAAAATTGTCGGGGTGTCACCAGGACTATAAGTGGAAGCTTCTTCAATATTATATACAAGACATATTTGCTGCTTATTTATCTTATGCAACGAACAACCATTGACAAAGCCAATAGTCGTGACTTGTTGTATGTATGATGTTACTTGTATCTTATATCTGGATACAATGACAGAAACCGCAAAATACACACTATGCACACTATGCTAAACACAGATTTTTAGCTTACGTGGGGGAACGCCCCCTCCCCAATTTTTTCACCCCACTTAAAGCCCTGGTGCTGCCCTCAATCATTTCCGTTCAAGCTGTTGGGTGAGGACCTGGTGGAAGGCTCTGTATTCTGAGGGTGAGGGGGCGGAGAGCTGCTCTGAGGTTTCGCCCGGCCGGGCTATTCTCGGACTCTTACGTGCTGCGGTGTGCGTGCAGGGTGAGGGGCGATGGAGGGTGGGTGTGGCTGCCAGATAGTGGTCGGCTGCATGCCAGTGCGGCTGGTTGTTCAGGGCTTGGGCTCGATGCCATGGAGTAGGCAGTGCTTTTGGTAGGGCAGGATTCTGGTGTAGTCTGAGTTTGGAGATGCTCGCTCTCCATCTACGGTTTTTTGCCGGTGGCACGGGGCCCCCCTCTAGGCACTGCATCCATTTGCGATGCTTCCTTTCTTAGGGGCATATCAACAACAACCGGCGATAATTATCGCTCAGCGCTCATAGCGTGAGGATGATTATCGCCGGCTAGCGTGAATTTTTATCGCTGAGATAGCGTGCTATTAGCAACGCTTATCTCAATAGCGATAAAAATCTACACGCTAACAGGCTAACGTGAGATTATCGCTGGAAACCCAGCGATAATCTCACGTTACCTTGTTGATAGGGACAGGCAAACTTAGCCATGATATCCTCCTTCCATAGGATATCATGGCTAAGTAGCGCTGCTTTTTTTGTCTCTAGCAGGGTTAGCGACATTCTTGATAATAGGAGAAATGTCGCTTAGCGACATTTCTCCTGTTATTTCACTCTGGAACGCCCCCTTTGCATCTCATTAGAGATGCAAGGGGAAGCGTAGAGTAAAAGGGTGCTAACATGCAAATTTGCATGTTAGCACCCTGTTGTTGATAGGGCGCTAGTTTTATCTCTGCTTTTTTGGCTTTTAAAGCCAAAAAAGCAGAGATAAAGCCCTTGTTGATATGCCCCTCAGTGTGGTAGCTTTGGATGTTTGCCACAGGATCCTTCGGTACCGTAATGCGCATGTTCACTGCCGTTGAGTGGAGTGGTAGAGACGGTGAGGTCGTGCAGCGCACAGAGATGGTAGGCGGCGGAGTTGAGCGCTTGGTGGATGGGGTTGGGATGGATTGCTCATGAAGGAACCTGAATTCCTTACGCATCGGCGCCTTGGTGCACTGGACTTCGCGGCCCCCCCTCCTCCCCCCCACAGGGGACCGGCAGTTCGAGGGTTTGGGGCCTAAGGGTGGTTTTGCACCTGATGGGGAGAGAGGAAGCGTCTGACAGGCGTTTAGAAAATGGCGCTTGACAGCTTTCTAGCATTAGGGTGGTGCGATGTGCGGACGCTGCACGGATTGTCCACGGGCGAGGTTCAAGGGGGCGCCTTTCGGTTTGGTATGGCGCTACATGTTTGGTCAGCGCTACACACAATTTGATTAGGTATTTCGTTCATAGGGTTTGGTGTGGCGTGAAGGCATGAGAGCGCTGCACATCACTGGCATAGCAAGAGTTACCCGAGTTACACATGGTGTAAGTACAGTCCGGGGAAACCCCAAACACAGCAGCAGTATACACAAAAGTATACTATACACGAGGATAGCAGTGCTAGTTTCATATAGAATAAAATCATTACACGGAGTTCTCGCACATACATGGCAACAGTGCATACGGAAGACGGTGGAATATATCTGCGAATTCGTTCTCAAGTCGTTTAGCGGGGCGTGTCAACTTGGGTAACACTGTGAGCATAGACTAAGACGTGGATGTG